>NC_052122.1:7189724-7269245 GCF_012273895.1 Zerene cesonia | reverse complement strand
ATGACAGATTCGAAATTCAAATGTAATATTTTTTTATAATTAAGTGTAACAGTATTTATGGCCAGACTAAGTAGACAATGTGACACAAAAATCCTGTGTACAACTGAAGCTTTTCCATTTAAGCCAGCCAAAAGTACTAGTAATTTTATCACAAAATTCAAACTCTGTCAATATTTATTTGTTAAGGTATTTGTTGGTAGCCGTTCAAGCTAGATAACTTTCGGGAGCGGTTGCGGGTTGATTTGAATGGAAACTTTTAATTCGGATTTTACGAATATTATTTATTATACGTGTAGGTTTGAATACACTGTTCTCTTTAGACTAACTAAATCTAATTCTATTGTCCACTGTTCCAGCGACAGACGCGATAAGGCATTGCTGACGGTGGCGTATCCCGTAGGAATGTGGGGATAAAAAGTTGTCTATATGTTATTCCAGTTGTCCAATCGGTTCAGTAGTTTTTGCGTTATTAGTAGGATTCGATAGCTCACCTTTTCTGTTTATCGTTCCTCGGTATGAAGGTGATCGCCCACCGCGACTGCGGGTTCCGTTTCGGCTCGTGCCCGTTGTACCACAGGATGTCCTTTACATTCCACTCCTCGAGCTTGTGCGAGCCCTGTAGGAGGAAATATATTAGCTCTTGGTTGATTTCTTTTTTAGGCTTTCCTCTTTTCAAATGCTAATCCGATAGATATCATATATATTATATATACCCACGTAGTTTCTGATGTTATATAGCCTAAACTTTAGAGGCTTCGTCAAGAAATGGTCTATCTTACACTGAAAGAATTTTTCAAATCGGACCCTTTTATACCGATAGAACCCTACTAAACCAGCTGACACGACTTTCTCTTATATATAAACACACCAATATTGTAAATGCAAAAGTGTGTTATTTGTTTGTCTCTCCTTCCCGTCGCAAAGGGGCGATTTTATGATTACAAGTGTCTGAAGATAGTAAGGAAGCTAGACGCGGGCGGAAAAGTATTTCATAATAAGAAGAAAAACAATCACTCACTTAGAAATTAAAAACTTTTTAGCACCACGCTCGCTGTAAAGTGTTCGAAACGTCGCGTTAATAATATAATGAATAAATCGCGTTTAAAATCCGTTAAAAAATTTTTAATTTCTAAATGTATAATACTCGCGTAAAACCAAACACAAGAAAATCACTCACTTGTTTATCTTTAAAATAGCACAGCTTCGATTTGCCGCACTCGAACATATGCGTCTTGAAGGTTTTCGTAGTTTCGTTGGCGACCCGCAGTTCGCCGCACACCGACGTCGAGTGTTTCAAATTCTCCATATCGTGCAGTGTTTTGTTATCTTTTATAATTAAATAGTTATCTTTCCTGTCCTCCTCGTCCCAGTAACTCCAGCGCAACACAACATCCAGTACCACTTCGTCCTTGTGGACGATGCGACGCATGGACTCGTTGCATATGACCTCCTCTATCATCATCAAATGCGACTCCATTTTCGCTTTCTCGGCGAGCTCTATGCATATGTCGGCGCTCGTTTTGCTTGGTGTTAACTGTAAGGAAACAATGATTATACTATAGAAGTGTTCATATTCGTCTCTTTTTCGTCGTCTTTATTTAATTATTTATTTATTCTTTATTGCACACTTTCAAAATATAAAACAGAGATAAACTTAACAAAAGCAACTTAAAACTAGTATGCAAATGGCGGTTTAGTACATTTATTTTATTTTATTTAGTACTTTAGCACATCGAGGTTGAATTTGCTTATAAAGGAATTGCAATATTTTCTTTGTGTCAAATGCAATTTGAGCATTATAGTTGTTTACAAAATCTTTTTTCCATTGCTCATCAGTTCCGATTAACTTTTAATGGTCCGCACCGGCTTCGCCCGTGATACATATATAGCCTATAGCCTTCCTCAATAAATGGCCTATCTATCACTGAAAGAATTTTTCAAATCGTATCAGTAGTTTCTGAGATTAGTGCGGTCAAATAAACAAACAAAGTCTACAGTTTTATAATATTACTAACTGCGCACCGTTGTTTCACCCGCGTAAGTATCTCGAAGGAATATCGGGATAAAAAGTTGCCTATATGTTATTCCAGTTGTCCAGCTATCTAACCTTTTGAAACCTTTTGAAAATTGTACCAAATTTCATTGTACTCGGTTCAGTAGTTTTTGCGTGAAAGAGCAACAAACACACACACATCTTTACAAACTTTCGCATTTATAATATTAGTAGGATTAGTAGGAAGTAGGATAGTATAGATGCGCAGACGTGATGTATGTGTGTGTGTAGAGTGGGTGCGGGGCGTACGCACCGCGACGTGGCGGCAGTGCGCGCGGTCGCGCACGTAGAGCCAGGCGCGCAGGTCGCCGGCGGCGCGCGGCGCGGGCGGCGCGGCGCGGCCCAGCACGGCGGCCAGCACGCGCCGCACCGCCGCCTCGCGCCGCTCCTCCGCCTCCGTCGGCTGCCACACCGCCGCGTAGCGCGCTATCAGGTCGCGCACCACCTGCTGCTCCCGCGCCGACCACGCGTGCGGCAGCGTGTGGCTCGTCTGTAACGTTCACCTGCTATTAGAGTCGCGCGTCAACGTGTCATGTGGCCGTCGAGCACGCTTCGGCACGTATTGGGACAACTCGCACCGGGGAAGCACGGCACGAAGGAGACGGACGAGAAATAGTAGCATGCTACTTTGTTACGTTCGGTGAGTGAGGGAGCCGGAGGCCCGTTTCTCTTCACTTCTTCAGCTTCGCCATCCATTCCTTATTTCCAGTCGTCAAACCTTTCCTTATCTGTTTTCCTTAAAAGCGGGCAGCGCATTCGCGGAGCACGTCCCAACAACTCAACCTATTTTAATCAAATTGTACACATCATATGCAGTTTGATAGTTTATATCATTTCAATAACGATATACGACCACCGAAGTTTGATACAACATAAAAGATAATATATATTACTTCAATGACGATAAACTAGCACCCGGGCGGAGCCGGGGCGCGCAACTAGTATATATATATCGCTCACCAGTGCCGTGGGCATGATGGTGGGCGCCCAAACGGACGCGAGGTTCTCCGCGTTCATCTTGTTGGCGTGCGCCATCGTGTGCAGGAAGTGCAGGTGCGCGAACAGCTTGCGCGCCGTGTTGCGGGCAACCAGCGGCAACGAGAGCATCACCTCCTTGTACGCTGCGTTCCGTTGTTGCTCATCTTTGATGTCTGCGAAAAGTTTGATGTTCAGTTTTTTTTTTATTTGGTGTTTAAGTTTGGAGAATTTTTTATCACATAACATCATGTGTAACTAAGAGGGCCTGGAAGCGAGGGAGCGGGGACTAAATAATAAGTAGAAACAGCTTTTTGAATTAACCACATTTATACGTATTATAAGATGCAAATAGGTATACATATTTTTGATAACGTAAAACTTAAACTCTCCTTTACTATTAAATTCATACGTGTAACGGATCTCATCATAGCGGTAAATGTTGTTATTTCTATACCGAAAGGGCTACAATTATAGAATATTTAATAAGAATTCATATTCATTTCTTACCATCTCCATCATTAAATCGTATAAAACAAAATCGCTTCCCGCTGTATATCAATCCTAAGATCTTTAAAACTATGCCACAGATTTATATGGACTTTTTTAAATAGGGTTATATGTGTAAAACATGCTTAATTTAATTCGTGTGAAAAGTGTGTTTATTCGCGGCGGTCATGATTATCTACTTAATGTATAAATATCTCTCATACCTACTAATGTTAAAAACATCAATGTAAGTTTGTTTCACGCCAAAACTATTAAACTGGTTTGGATCAAATTTTGTACATAGATAGTTTGAAGACCGAAAAAGGACATACACTAGTCCCGGTTATCCCACTAGTATCGCACAGTTCCTATCCAAACTAGGGTAAACATATTTTCCTTTGACTACGCCGCCGAAACCGCGAGCGGTATGCATTTATAAATCTACTAGCTGCGCCCCGCGGTTTCACCCGCGTAAGTCCGTATCCCGTTGGAATATCGGGATAAAAAGTTGCCTATATGTTATTCCAGTTATCCAGCTGTCTACGTACCAAATTTCATTGCAATTGGTTCAGTAGTTTTTACCTGAGAGAGTAACAAACATCCATACATCCATACATCCATACAAACTTTCGCATTTATAATATTAATAGGATATAAAATTAAAGTTTGTCACGAAACTAATTCTAATATAAGTCACGTATATTATTTAAAATACATGTTTATCCATTTTAACAAGGTTCGCAAGCGATGCGATGCGATAAGAAAATTGTCACTGAGGATCAGAGATCAAAGTCTATTTTCGAATTAAGAGAAACCGTTCTTAATAGCGAGAAAATAGATTGAATTCCTTACTGTATACGGGTTACCGACAAAGCGTTCGTTGAATACTTTACAATGCGATATTGTACCATTCAATTATAGGCACTTTTGTGTGTACAGTATTTACCTGTTAAATGTTATCAAAGCCAGCAAATACTGTTCTATACAAGAGCACAGGTTACGTGAAAAATGAATCCCAATCATAATTTTTTCTTTCCGAAAAATTGTTTCACAGACATTATGGCCTTTTCTACAATTTTTTTATTATGACAAACATTACATGTATTCGCTATGGTAATAATAATTGATTTTTTCAGTTCTTTAAATACATTCCTCTTGGCTACAATTAGACATTCTAAAAGCAGCCATCAGAACGTAGCAATACCGAGCTGGATCGCTATCACCGCTACATACTATTGCCATGATTCAATTCTGAACCGTTCCTGTATACATACCCAAAGCGGCAGTCAGGGCCTGGTGCTTGTCCTGCGGCACCAGGGACTCGGGGAGGTCCCGGAAGAACCTCTTCAGCACTCCGGCCACGTCGTGCTCCGAGTGCTGAGCCGGGCTGAGTACCACTGACCAGGCGTCTCGTCGAAATCGGCCCAGTAACTCGGAGAGCACCAAGCTGCTACCGGCCCGACGGTATATACCCTCGGAGAGGCTGCCTGAAGTGCAATTGCTAGATTAGTGAGTATTAATTATTATTATTTTTTTAAATAACAGTCAATCATGTGAATGGATTTGGCAAATAACCTCTCCCTTATGAGATGATAATGATGGGTAGATAGATACCCAGGTAGGTAATTAGACTAAAAAATCATGCTTATGACAATTGACAATAAATCAGCAATTTCCTTTTAATTTTCAGTACAGTACAATTTGAAATTTACTTATTGACATATTTATTTATTTTAGGTTCATCAGCTATTGTTGCATAAACAATTTCTCTCAATACAAAAAAAAAATTAGTATAACACATTATATGATGATACAACAATTAAAGATAAACACAACATTCAGAATAAAAAATCGAAATGAAATCGACTTTAAACAAATTCAAGAACAATAAATTATTTCTCCGAATAATATTGTTGCAAATAAATGGATATTCTTATTCAAGGTTTTCCAGTCTATTGTCAGATTTCATTATCGACACTACTATGATTTTTCCTTCATCAACTTTTTAAATTATTGAAAAATTTAGTCTAGGTTAGAAGGATTTATTCTCTTTTATTGTCTCTTGTCAGGCTGGCAAATTTGACATATTAACACGACCGTATCACAAAAACTCAAAGTGATTCATTCAATAAACATAATATACACATGCATACAAATATGTCTCATGATTATTCTGTTATGATGAGAATCAGTCGACAGCTATTTGAAACAGAAGACACTTCACGTTCACTCAGTTACCGGATACATACCATGTGCATAAATAAAACTAATGCATTTGTCGACGATGGCGGGCACGTCGTCTTTAGTCAACTGTTGGTGATGCAAATATGCGCCATTGTTGTGTGCCGCCAACTTTAGCATATACCTCCAACCCTAAAAAGAATTAAATACTGATTATAATCTTTCCGATATTTTTCATAAATACACAACATAAATACTCCATCTTAGAATCACATCTGTTGTAATTTTTTGGTTGTATTGTTTACCTTAAGTTCCTTTTCATGTTGAAAGTGTAAATATAGTGTGGCGTGTGGACAGTCGAGGAGCAAGTTGGGGCTGCCGTCTGAAGGACATTTCTGCTTCGTCTCTTCATCCGCATCTTGGTTAACTATTTAAAATAAGAAACCATTTGAGTACCATAGTACAGGGGATATTTTTAACTCCTTTATTAATTATTCTACTAGTACACCTGTTTCAAAAATATTTTTTACAGTAAATACCAATCTTTTAAAGCAATAATTATTGTTCTGATTCAAAAGGTATATATCGCAACAATAATTTGAAACTACAACATTATATTTCATTCCCTCTAAATATGAGTTTATATTTAGTGTCCATCGCCGCTATTATCTTCTGTTATAACGTTTCTTATCATTTGATTTCATTTGCAATTGCATCGTTCACAGCGTTGCATTATACACGTAACTGTACAAAAGCTGTGTATGTGTATTTAGCAATAACGATAGCCATTCACCGATGCCGTTACGGTAACACACTAGTTCCATACTTGATTACAATGCGTCATTGTTAGACAAGAACTGTGCTCTAAATAAATAAAATTCTGACGAGCGAATGCCTCGCGATACATGGGATGAATCAACTGACACCAACATATTCCGAGAAATCCTGCGTGACACAGCTTCCTACGTTTCGTTTCCTATTAAGCAGCTAATAGTTATGTAAGCGCGGGTTGCATTGTTCCGTAGTCGACAGTCATGTAATGTTTCTTTGTTCATTGAATCTCAATAAAAAAATCTTATTTGAATTTTCTCATCACTTTATGAAAATATAAAAAAATTATCTCCTAGTTATATTGTTATTTATAATTTTAGTAAAAAATTTAGTTAATGTTTGCCCTGCTGCAAAATGAGCCCTTAAAGCACTAACATATATATTCAAATCCGAGATTCTTCAAATTTACTAAAATATGTACGTTTCGTACCCACGATATTGTGCGTTTCAGTGTAATAAAATTATCATTTCAATGCAAGGTCAGGCATAGAAAAAGAGTAACCGTCAGGTATTACTAACATGTAATAAAGGAATTCGTTCGCTAATAAACTAGGCGCTTTGATCACTAAAAGAAACTTTATTACAAGCGAAACAAAAATCTTTTTGGTGTGATAATAATAGATACGATATTTTGTTAATCACAATTCAGAATTCACATCATGTACGCCTGTTACATGTTGGGCCATTCAATAGTCACACGTTGAAGAATAGAACAAAAAAATATTTGTTTTCTACGAATCAAAGTGAGGGTTATTGTTATTTATTTAAATGTATATTTATTAATGCGGACTTCTTAAACGCCATTTTATGCAACCTATTGACGGAGTTTGTGTCAACAATATAAGTTATGGTGACGACAACGTACTCCTAAGTGCCTCGATCTGTGGACTGAGAAGTCTCCTATGTGAGAAATATGTAGGTCGTCATGGGTTAGTTTACAATACCGCCAAAAGTGAATTCATGGTTTTTGAGGCGGGTGGACGTCGATTTACTCAAAATATTCCTCCCGTCATGTTAAACGGAGTAAAATTAAAGAGGATTTTTAAATTTAAATATTTGGGACACATAATAACACCTAGCCTCAGAGACGATGAAGATATTGAGAGAGAACGAAGGGCACTGTCGGTTAGAGCAAATATGATAGCTCACAGATTTGCACGTTGTTCCAAATATTATATTATATATTATTATATTTACACTTTAAAATATAAAATTGACTATAAACCAAACGAATATCATACCAACACATCTGGTCTTCCTCAGGTCTACGATACACAAGGTGTCGGGCGCAGTGCAGTATACGAGAACTCTCCTCACCAACATTAACCACGCGCCACGCCACTCGCCCGTCACACCTTCCTATGGACGATAAACAATTACAGCCTTATTTATTGTAACTGTCTTCGAATTTTTTGTACACTTTAGATTTACTCTTTTATAAGAACCAGTGCAATTTAAAATACAAAAAATACTTTCAACTCTCAGAAGAATAATAACATGATGTATTAAAATGCCGGAAAGAGCAAATCCACTAGTTAAGTGTTAAAACAGCATCTGGTATGCTAGTTCGCATATAATATAATATATAGTTGATATACTGTTGTAGTATGAGAAATTATTTAAGCAACATATTAAAAGTAAATATGGAGTAGATTTCGCATGCATTTTTATTTCTTTCGCAAATGCTATTAATTGCATTGAAAAATACTTAAGGGCCAAAGAAATGTTTCTCTCTATGAAATCAAGCAAAACCTTTTAAATATTTATTTTAATTATGCTGATATGAAAAAGAATCAACAAAAATCTCGCTGAACTAGAAAAAAATTGACTAACAGTTACAATGATTTCATTTTCACGGTTAAAATATTTCAATATAACATTCTCCCTATTTTATTGTCATGGATTCGAAATTCTTAACATTCATCCCTAAATAACTTCTTCAATAAGATATCAAAATTCGCTTCAAACTACAATTGTCAGTCATTCATACAGCCCATTGATAAGGCATTCAATGAATCACTCATTGCTATAATTTAATATCAATAGTACTAATAATAAGGTAATTTTACTTATTCGCATTAGCAAAATATACGATTATTATGCATAAATATGCATACACCAGACGTGCCGAGTGCAAGTATGTGTTACTATAGCATATGTGTAATTCCAATACTGGTACTTTATTCACATGAAAAAGAAACAAACACACATCCACATATTCTTTCAAACTTTCGCATTAGTATTTGTCAGATATTGTACAGGAGTACATAGTCAACACAATAAATTTTAGATCAAGTAGACTTGGATTTGAATCCTGTCCCGATTAAATGGAACTTAAATACATTACATTTAGAATTTTTTAAAAGATAAATAAGTCACAAGCAGCAATACATATTATAATCATTAAGAGTAATTTTTATTTAAATATTTAATTTAACAACATGACAGGTGGTGCCTGTTTTGCTTTCAAATAAAAAAGAATCATAAAAATCACCTAGTAAGAAGTTATTATGAGGTAACAAACACAAAAAAATCCAGGCGCATTAATATCCTCTCTTTTTCTTTTTTTAAATCAGTTGATGAGAAAAAACATGTAAGATTGCAATATTTATAACTAATTGTAACAAATTGGCATTTTTGTCAGGTCATGAATTTCGTCTCAATGTTCAAGGTGAACAAGGAAGACTGTATAATGAGTACTTCTTAATAGAATGAATGTATATCCATATATCGATCATTGAAAAAAAACTGATCTAGAAGTGGTTAAACTACATCTTCCCTATATAATTTATAAATAAACATATTCAACATTTAAGTCGCAAAGTTACTTATAAACTAATAATCAGTAAATGATAGAGCATACAATTTTATTACCATTAAAATGAAGAGATATGTTGTGGGTAAAGTAAAATCAATACTATAGTATCAGATATAAGATAAGACCATATACAAATAAATGATAAAGATAGCTGCACAGTGCACATTACAACTGTATAGTAGATATTTTGCTTTATATTTACAGAAAATATGTGTTTAATAATAATTACCTTCATATAACACCAGCCACACCTAGTAAACTCTGACATGTATTTGGTTGGGAATCCATTTGTCAAATGCTCAACAATTTTTTGTCCCCAATTTCTCCTTTCTGAAGCACTACCGCAACCAAATAACACTTTTTTTGGAGTACTTTTCATTCCCATTGATATTGACAGTTCGAAACAGTAATTATTATTTGTGGTACTGAAAAAAATCATTGAGTAATAATATAAGAAAATTTACTCGCAAAAATATTTATACATATAAATCATACTAACCTAGATGAAAGAGGTAAAACTATTTGTATAGAATTGATACTATCTAAAGTATATACTTCTTTGACTATAGAGTTGGTTGGGTCTGTGTAGCACATTATTTTCTGATCAGACAAAACACAGTATCGTGATTGCGAATTTTTAAACAAATCCTCAACCACACCTGAAACCACTTTATTTAATGTTCCACTGTAGTAAGGTACTGGTAATTTATTGATTGGAGGCCTCTCTACCGTTTCAACTTTTGAAACAGATTGCTTGGACGATTTATTTAAAACATTATCCAGTTTCAACATATTTGAAAATCTTTGCATAACTGAACTATTAGTTTTGACTTCATCTCCAGTTTCAGGAACAGAAGTGCTGTCAACTCCAACATACCAATTGGAATTTGTGTCCTTGTCATTAGTTGAAGCAGGAGGCTTTACTGAAGTTTCACCAGTCACCAGGCTGTCAAATCGTTCAGGGGGTGTTGGAGGGTTAAAGTAATCACTTTCAACAAAATCAAATGTTTCATCATTGGCAATATCATTGGACACAATTGTACCATAAGTGTCTCCTATTAAAAACGATTCAAGCAATAACAACTCATTACTAACTCCTTCGTACTTCTTGTTGGTTGGAGATGCAGAAAAATTTAAGGGATCAAATTCATAGATTGTACTTTTGCTGGGTCGTTCTATTGTTTCTGGACTTACGGGTTGAGGTTTAGTGGTTGGATGAGGCAAAGTCCAGTTTTCATACATTGAATTTTGTCTCATAAATTCTGTCTGACTAGCACGTTTCTTTCTTCTTCCTGGCACTTCTGGAGCTGACCGTACACTAATAAAGCTATTCGCTCGTGATGGTTTTGGTGTATCATATGTTTCCAAATCAAAGTTTGAAATAGACTCATTTTGGTCAAACTCTGTACCATCCTGAGAGATATTACTAGCACTATCATCTATAGAATCTGAATTGTTTGAGAATAATGACTGGTTATCTAATATATTGTATGGGGATGTTGGATTATCCTTTGTTGATGGTCCTTCATCACCTTGCAGTCTTTTCTGTTCCAAAAGGGGAGAATGAAATTGGATGTTATCAAACAAACTAACATCCACCGCAGGCATAGAGACACATCTTTGAGGATCTTCATCTTGAGCACTATCAAATTTTTTACTTCGTCGAATTTTTAAGCCCGCTGTCTTTGTGCCTTCTATAACGGATTTGGTTACTGATGCTCTTACTGCTTTTGATGTATTAATCGTTTTCTCTATAGTATCCTTAGCAAATTTAGATCCGTCCATTATAGATTTTTCGATCTTTTCATTTGCTGTTTTTGCTGAACTGCTGACTTTATGTGCAACATCTTCAGTAATCTGTTTTGAAACGGAACCGATAGATTTTAATAGTTCAGAAGCTGTAACTCTGTCATTATTTGGCACCTTTGTTCGCGGCAACGGTATCGGTCGCTTCAATGGGTCAGTTTGGGGATATGCTGAGGAACGTGGTTTTGGGACTGGTGGTGAATCCATAACTCTTAGAGGAAATAATTGAATTACATTATACGAAAACGAAACATTGTTAAAGTTAAAACATAAAATAAAAATAAATAAAACTCTACCAACGGGGCAGTATGTGAGTCACACCGTATATAACAATTATTTGTTCTACTTATTCAAACATTTATGGATGTTAGTTCTTAATCAATTGTTTAAAAAATAAACAAAAGAAAATCAAAATATGGGAAAATAAAACAAAACAAAAAATAAAACGACGACTAAAGAACCACAGTAAAACACAAACTAATCAAACCATAAACCAAAACTATAAAGTCAAACTCAGCAGCAAGTCAATAGTATATCGTCTATGGTCTCAAGTTAAACCCGTAGACAATAAACTCAAACGTAAAATACCGTAAAATAGGGTGGGTAGACACAATTTGATGCTAAATTTGAAATGCAAAATGTTTTTTTTTATTCATTTGAATACTGTGAATTCCGTTGTAATTTTTGACTGTTGAAGTTTACAAAGTACAACAAATATAAAATATAACTGTCTGCGCTACATTTTCGTACAATGCAGTAGGAAGCAACAGTTAGTGAAAGAAAAGTAACCAATACAAAAATTTGAAGTTTGCAACCAATCAATGTCCATGCTGTATACAGTAACTGCTAATTTAATTCCCATGATACCTCAATGTTTGACAATATATAATAATTAAAAAATAGATTTTGTACAACCCCAGAGATCGTTTTTCCATTTACCTCTATAACGTTGCTTTAAAACCCGTGTCTATTATTTTATCCTATATTTATATAGCGCCATAGGTATGTATTTCGTATGTATTCATCTCGAATTGAAGTAAACGGACTAGTGGACCTTAAAATTTAGGCAGTAACGAAAATAACCATTTTGACGGATTTTTCTACTACATTGATAATAGTTAAGCAAGTTTTAATTTTTTTGCGGAAATCGAGTGTCATTGTTATTTTGGGTACATATATATGCATATACATATATGTGCTCTAGAAGTTAAATAAAAACAACTGTTAAAGAGCAAGTTTATTTATTCATATTCCAGAAAATAATCACAATTGTAAAGCGGATACAAAGTCCTAACAGGCCATTTTGGCGATGTAGTACAAACTCTGATACATAATGTCAATTTCCTAAAACATTTTTATAACAAGTTATTGCCGAAAAGTTACAATTTTGTGCGCACATTATTTTTTGTATCACATAGTTCACATATTATGACAATTACTAATTTTAAAAATTCACAATACCATTTTGGTTTGGATACACTGATTTAATTTATTCTGACAAAACACTTTACAATGATCATGACTTATAAATGGTTAAATTTAAATGTCGGACCTCGTACCTACAAATTATGCATAATAATTATAATTATAAGTTATGAAATAGGATTATGAATAAGACATTTGTTCATTATACATTAATTTGAGTTATTATTATTAACTACTTGTATACTTACATTGTAAGATGACTATGTTTAAAATATACGATAAAACAATTTTAAAGGGATGAAATCAGAAAGCGATTGTAAATAAAAGTTCTAAATGCTTTACGTATAATAAAATTCTAACACAACGCCGGTGACTCCTATCAAAACAACATAATATGCTAAACAGAACCATTCAACGTAAAAATAAATAACAAAATTATATGTACAATTTAGCAATAAATAATTACATTAAATAAAATATGATTATAAAGAAATATCAGTAAATAATTATGTATTAAATTTAATATTTCCATGTTCTATAAAATGAAATTCATTATCTGCTACTCAAAACATACTGGAATGGAATACAGATAACAAAAAAAAAAATTAAACTACCCTTACACTACGCTACATTTATTTCACGTACGTTTGTGAAAATTGGTTTATTCTAATTGCAAATCAATACATTTATTGTTCAAAGTGATTCATAATAGCTAGTAATGACAAACTATTTAGTATTAATATTTTTGCTTGAATATCACATACATTAAACGTGTAGAAAAGTTCTATATTGCAAGCAAGCTTATAAAATAAAAAAGCTATAAAGCTGCGTAAATTAACTTCAACACTAAGATTCCACTACAACCATTAGTACCTACAAAATGGATATATAAAAATCCACATGAGCTATAATGGAAACTTGGCACAAGTTATTATTAAATTAAACATAAATGTATAAGTAGAAACTGCTAAAGCTTTTTGCAGACCACGACAAAGTTATGAAAATTTGTATTTTTATTTCACTGATATTTACATTCGCTGTAGTGCTTACAGCTAATTATTTTTGAGTCAAATGTAAGAATTTCAATAGTCAACGTTGATTCCGAATCCTTGTTGCTTAAGTCGTAATCCATTAGTTTTTAAATGATCAACCATTGTTTTGAATTGAGCTCAGTTCTATTATAACAAGGCCATTGTACTTTTTGCGCGGACCGTGAACCATATCAGTCAAGTTTATTGTCTAAGATACATAACGCAAACGTGAAATCATTCAAGACATTAAATGCAATATAGTATGTTTACACAATAATCCCTAGCGCTATTATATATATCGGTAGTAATACATTTATATACGAACTAACGTTAAAAATTACTTGTTTCACAATAATCACAACAATATAATTGTGTACAATAGAACGATACAAGCCATATGTATGCTCAAAGACAATTACGATAATAATTTATATACGTCCCTACTTAAAATGCTAATAGAAGATACTTTAACATTACTTTTTAAGAAGAGCGATAGACGCCACTAATTTGGGAATTATGTGCTAACAATTGTCTATTTTGTGTTAATTTACTTCTTATTTAATATTAGTGAAATCCGGCACTCAACGTGACACAAGATATTTATTGAAGTGATCTTAAATTAATATTAAACAAAGTATTCAGACTTTAATCAGTCTTGTGTCGATATCAGACAAATCACCTACTCTTACAGCTTGAGTAGTTCTTTAATGACACCTAGAAACATTATAATAAAAATGAATTCTGTTTCTAGACATGACTGATAATCGATCTTTTTAAAATGACTTATATGTTCGCATCCAAGAAAAATGTGCAGTAATTTTAAATTACGTAATCCAACAACACACATTACAGATACATTAGAAAAGTTAGAAGGGATAAGATAATAAAGCTAAACACTGATTTTATATCGGCGGTACATCTTTACTTGACACTTATAATAACCGATGGGACACTGTGTGCACAGTGTTGGAGTGATCGAATCTTTGATAACAGTATGGCGTGGCGGGGCAAGGACATACGCAAACAGTGGACACTTTGGTACAACCACTTGACGGTTGTGCGATCACTTTTTCGGTTTACGTCTAACCGTGTCGGACCGTTTGCGTATTCCGTGCTTTGGTGAATATTACATGTTGTACGCGATATAGATGGCGTCTATTTGGTCTGAAAGGAAACCGTCTCGAAGGTGCATGCGTTGTTTCTCGCCGCGGGAATTAATCGGCACGACTCCGGGATCGACTACGACCACCACGCCGACTATGAGGTGATGTTCCTCGAGCACCGTGTTGGTCACTAACGGTACCAGGTTGAGAGCTTCGCTATCGTTACCGTCCAGTTCTACGACGACTACTAGTAGATTGGTCCATGTGAAAACAGCACTGGAAATAGGAAAGTCAATTGTTAGTCAAGCCACTTATAATTGAATGAAACATTAGACAGGATTACGTTTAATCGATAACATATGTATAATTTTAATATTATTTACAAGTAATACGTAATTAGGAGATTAATAAATACCATTCGGCTATCTTCTTGTGGCATCGCATCACAGAATTCTCTATATCAATCGGATGATAGCGCATCCCACGCAGCATGATTGTTTCATCAAGCGCTCCAACAACGAAAACTGCATCGTGCGTGTCATGTGTGTCTGTCATCAAGCCTCCCATACTACCACACGCGGAGGCCAGGGACTCAGTATCACTATCCCGTGATATAAGGGAAGTATCATCGCCAGTTCCAGTGGTGCTAATCTCAGTTCTCCTCAAAAAGCCCAAATAGCCCGTTCTCGCGTACACCTCTCCCGTGTTGCCGGTCACCAGCTGGGCGCTGAAGTGGTCCGCGTAGTCGCTCTCGTCACCGTAAATGGTGAAGTAACCGCTGGCGTTGTGTGGCGATTGCACCCAGATCTCGCCCAAATGGGAATCTCCGCACTGACCCTTAGTCTCAGGATTGGCTGTGATCACTTTTACACCAGGTAATAGTTTTCCAGATTCCATAAGACACAGGGAATGTGGGCTACCGCGTTCGACTAACGAAACGCGATCATTCCGCAAAGCTCGTAGGTCTACATAGACAGTTGATGGCTCGGGACTAGAAGCGCCTTGTAGACATATAGCAATATTAACACGACATCCGAAAGACGTCGACACAGCTCTCGGACTCAAGCCGAGAGCCGAGAAGAGTTTCGAGAAAGAATTCGTTAAGTTTATTCGAGGTCGTTCTTCAGCGACAACCACGCATGTCCTGACGCAAGCCAAATTGATGCCTTTCGCTTTTAATTGATTCACAGAGCTGCCTAAGCCTTTGGTGCACAATTCCATTACTCCATACGAGCAGAAAGTGTCACGTACTTTGTATTGAGAGACAGCACTGAGCCATAATGCTGGGTTAATTTCGACCTCAGAGGGGGGTATGAGAATAGAATGATGACCAGAATAGATGCTACTGAGACACCACAGAGCGAAGCCGAGACCACAGTAGGGATCGAGGCAAAGCGCTATATGACGAGAAGGGTAAAGCTCGCAAGCTATTTTCATTGAACGACATAGTGATGTGACTGCTGCGTGCGACATTTTGATGCCCGCCAGCATTCCCGTAGTAGACACGCTGAAGTCCAAATAAGCTAACATTTCAGCAGTCGGTGCCCTGTACAGGATAGGTAATTTCTTTTTCGGCATATCATCTGTGTCTAGAGTTATGGGCCACGCTTTGCTGTCTATTACATTGCTCGCTTCTTTCGAGCGGAGTAATTTTATCACAGATTGATTAGAGAGGACTAGTGTAGCTTTGCTGACGTCAACGATCATTCGTACGGTAGGCAATGTCGTGTGGAGGTTCTGGGGGTGCGGCGGGCGAATCGTAACCGGAACTGCGCCGACATAGAGACAGCCGTAAAATGCGCATATGAGATCAAGTCCCGGTGGGAAGATTAAAGCAACATGGTCGCCAGTATTGACACGCCCCTTCTCCAACAATAGATTCCCAATCCTCTCAGCCTTTTTGTGCAATTCAGCGCATGTGAGAACTTTAGTAGCTGCTCCCTTGGAATTGAGCAACGTGAAAATGACGTGGTCCGATGTGCTCTGCGCGCGCCATCTTAGGATTTGAGATATGAATTGATACTGAAACAAATTTAAAACAATGATTAGGGTCACAAATATTATATTTGACTTTATTCAAAGTGTTAATATTATTTATATTATTTATTCTACCTTGCGGGCTGCATCCGAATCATCAGAATATCCCATATCTCGGCCTTGCGCAGATGCAAGGCGGTTGCCTTGAACAAGATTGCCCACAATAACGGACGCGGGACCGACATCTACAGAATAAATACATTTTTAATCGCATATACAAATGAAAAGTTAAAACTTAAAAAGACAGAAACATACCCGAATGTATTTCCCTGGGTTTAGGGAGATTAGTGACACAGGTGTGTGGGCACATCAACACATTAGCCGGGTGCAAGGTTCCTTCGAGGAATCTTCGCTTGCACTCGCTCAGATGTATTCCACCGAGGGGTGTTTTCGGCAGATAGTTTGGTTGTACCAACGCTAGGCAGTATATCCCCACTTGGTGAATGGAATCCACAGCTTGTAGAACGCGAGACATCCATTGGAACGACTGTAAAGCAAAAGACAAGTTCTTATATGGAATTCATATGAAATAATTTTTCGATTTTATATAGTATTTGATTGAATATTGAAATTATTAAAAATGATTCAAGAAGAAGTGTAATTTATTGAAAAAAATAATTAAGTTTGAGTTTGAATTTTTAAAAAAATACTTGGGTATACCATCTTTTTTTCACATGGCAATGGAGCGATTTTGTAATATAATATTTGTGTCTGGAGAAAGTCACTAGACACAGTGATATAAACTACTTTTTGCCACAATATAAAACATTCCTATTTCCTTTAACTACGCAGGTGAAGTACACCGCTAGAAAACAGCAAACATATAATTAATTAAGATTGTTAACGTCCTCCAAATCTCCGGTAGCTACAATACACCCACTCCACTCCATCTCACCTCCTCCTCCCCACAATCGGGGCGCTGCTCCGCGACGATGCAGATCCGCTCGTCCCGCAGCACCCGCACGGAGAACACCGCGATACGCCCCCTATATATGAACTTCATCGGCTCCACGGCCAGCACGGTCGCTATTATGTCGTCCATATTGTGCTTACGGCCTGTTACTGTCATGAGGCCGTCTCGCGATCCGCATACGAATACGAGACCTGGGCGAATGGATTGTTATGTTAAGCTATTGCTCTGTTATTTATCGGTTTCATTAAATACTGAGTAAAGGGAATGTCGCGGACGAATTCCAACATGTACCCGCGATCCCCCACCAATGCAGCTCGACGGAACCCAGTGGGATAGTCGGTAGGAATCCGACATAACCCACGGCCTCTTTCCCGGGAGCCGTGGGTATCTATGCATGTCACTATAAAAAACAAGTCATAGGGAATGCCGATATAGGTAAGAATCTCTGAAAGAATTTATACTTTCTATGTACTAATGTTGCAAACGTGAAAGTTCGTTAGATGGATGTTTTTTACTATTTATGTTGGGTTAAAGTTTTCGAAGAGCTCGTCCTAACTTCACTTTGTTTTTTTTTTGTATTTATTCACAATTATTCTAAGCCCCTTTTATAATATAAGACTAATTAATAAACTGGTTTTTATATACTAACAACCTCTATTTTTATTTAAAATAATACTACCTATGTTCGGAGTATTTAAAAAGCGATTTAATTTAAAAGAAAAAGTTCGTTTTAGTTAATTAACAAAGCAAAAAACATCAAACAAAACATTGTACATCCGCCCGAGTCGTATTGACGGTATGCGTCACAGGTATTACAGTTAGTATTGAGCGTGAGGTTTTAGTATTAACGAGGTTCTGAATTATTTGACGATATTACTGAAATTTGAAAAAAAACCGATTCAAGTTGTTCAATATATTATAATAAGTAATTTTTGGTACAAATGAAATGTAAAAATATAAAGTCGTTGTCTAGAAAAATTGAGTTATTGTTTAAAAAGGGTCTAACGAAAGCATTTTCTTTTTTGCTCGAAGTTTGGGATCTTATAAATAAAAATAATTTATATAATTTTCCTAATTATCATATATACGATAACCTCATTGCCTTTACAGGGTTATAGGTTATCGTTGTATTAACCTATTGATTGACTTCTGAGGTAGAGCTTTCACTCCATGAGAAATTGCTTGTATAGAACAATGGGCGTTTTAAATGATTGTTTCTTAGAATTAGACAAGAGGTAAAGGAACCTCCCTATATTTTTAAACACCTTAAATTTCCTTATCCAAGTCTATCGACTCAAATCGTTCGGATGAATAAATGATAAGTCTATAATATATTGATTGAAAAAGCCATATTAAAGTCGAGAAACCTAAATGACTTTGTAAATAAATAGCTAGAATAGTAAATTTAAATCGAATCCGCGGAAAAAAGAGAGGAACGCATTATATCAAACGCTGATATGAACCGGTATCTTTGTGATTTGATTGCACATTTTTCTCGTACCTATGTCGCAATTTTGAAAATTTCTTATTTCTTCGTTATTCTCAACTCAATATCACAACCCATCAAGAAATTCCTACCCCGGCCCAAACTTGTAAAAAAATATTGAAAATCATACAACAAAGAGCCCCTACCTCCAGGTCCCAGGAATCCCAGTAGTCCACTCCGCACATAATGCTCTTCACCGATTGCTTCACCGTCCGCATCCAGCGGCCGGACGCGGAACACCGTGTTGGTGAGCCCGGGCAGCCCCCAGTAACCGGATCCGGTCGCCCCGGACAGCACGCATATCTCGCCAACTTCGTCCGTTTTGCAGAGGTACGCCGGCCCCTCCATTTTGACAACCACGATTACGCCTGCAAAAATAACTTTTGTTGGCATTTCGAGAAGATTTTATTAAACATCATTCAAACATCATATTTGACATCATTTGTTTTATACATGCAGCATTTGGGTATACCACAACCTGTACTATTTATATGTATCATACGGTTAATGGCATCATACAATAGTAGTAACAGGATCTATTAGTAATTGGATGAAACTAAGTGAGTATTAGAGAAGGGGTGCCAATGCAACTATCCGTCTATAGCTCAAAATTCCAATTCTACTTAAAATTAAAGCATATTTGACTAGTTGTAAAAACATTTATAAGCTATTTATTTATATTCCAATCACTATTTACTTATTGTCTTAATCAAAAATAATCTATTACACGCTACATTACCTAGATAATAAAAAAAATGAGAACACAATTCAATAACGATTTATAAAAAAATAAACTTAGCAAGTGTTCCACATTCAAATAGAGTATATATACTCACAGGACGGCATCACCTGGCCGCAGTCCTGCAGCGTGAGCGACGTGAGCGAGTTCTCCGCGTCGACGCGCACGACGCCGTACGAGAGGCCCGACATGGAGAGCACGCCGCGACCGGCCGACGAGCCGCCGCGGCCCGCGCGCCGCACGCACACCGACATCGACTCGCTGCTGCACGCGCACGGGCATATCGCGTCGCCGCGGACACCTGCGTGTTATTTGTACATGTTGTGTGCTTTCAATGTGTTTATGAAAGTGTATTAGAAATGCATAGCTGCTAAATATTTGGGTGTATATAAAACTGTCAGTAAAAATCAGGCTCAACAAAAAATGGACGCGCTCAGTAATAAAGATTTTTAAACAATACGTTCTAGTGGTGTTGGGGTGAATATATATTGTAATACTAGCTAATTCGACAGACATTATCCTGTCGTCTCGCTTACGTATTTTGATGAAACTTTTGTTATAATAAATAGATATTAGCCCTTGGTGCCATAATTGGCTACGCACGTGCGAACATTAAAGGTAGTATTTAGTAAATATACATCATAAAAATATCGAAACTTGTTCAGGTGTGGGCATAAAGCCATTTCGTGTGAATAATTCTTAAAGATTTGGATAATTATTGGGAAATATTCCTATAAAAACCGCGCGGTAACATCGCCTAACTGCTACACGGACACGTGCGTATTATCGCGACATTGTAGAATATTGCATATTAAAAATGGGACAGGTGCTCGTTTTGTGCAGACTTATCCTTTAAAAGTTAAACGTCCACGAAACAAGTACACATGTATCATATAAATACATCTCTAAGATTTTGATGAGTATAAAACATTTTCATTAGACACCCATTTTCAGCTATCGAGAAACATGAGAGATTTTGAAGGAATAGAAAAAATTTGATCACGACGCGGGAATCGAACCCGCGTTTTTTGCCAAACCGTAGCAACGCCTAGCCTCTCGCCGAGAGGCCTAGCCTCTCATTTATAAAGCAATTCAATGCTATAAAAGTAAAAGTTAAAAATATCTCGAAACAAAACCAAAAGCAAAAGAAACAAAAATACAGTCGAATTTAGAACCTCCTTCCTCTCTGGGGAACGTCGGTTAAAATTTGTACGTCGTGTTCCTTTCGATGTTTTAATTGCATATATATATATATATATATATATATATATACGGCCGACGAACTTCTTAATAAATATAGAATACATTCCTTTAAAACGCGCATAACATACGCGATGCATTTGAGGATATAATTCAGGACAAATAAATAAAAAAAAAGTGTTACTTGTACATAAACTGAGGTGGTAAATGCAAATTTTGTAGAAAATTTCATCACTTCATTGTTGTAAAATTGAAATGAATTCCCGATGAAAAAAAATATTCTAAGTCTTCCACTTAGAACCAGATTGTAGATTAAATTGCACGTCTAATCGTCGCTTTTTACTTTAATTAGTAATAAAACCTTTTTACCTAATAGTATTCGCGTCTCACTATTGCAGAGCGCGTCTGTCTTCCGAGTACTGAGAGTTTCTTGGAAAATTAATCTCAACCGTGCTGAATATTGAAGAAAACAAAGATTTGGCCAGATCAAAAGGGTTTTTAATTTGTTTTTATTATTAAGAAATATATACAGAATATTTTCGACTACAATTTTCAAACAAAATTATTCGATAAAGTATGATTAATAACTAATAATTTTTAACAAGTTACAAGTTAATTAAAACACAATATTTAATGAAATTCAAATACGGGAAAAAAAAATGTATCGAAATATTAATAAAAGGCTTTAAAAATAAGTACCTAACTACGTGTACTGTAAACATTATACAAAAGCAGTGTATCGTAGTTACCTATATGTTTATTCATGAAGTTGATAGCAACGACGATCATCACAATTAACGCCATGAACAAGCAATGAATAGATAATGACATCATTACATGCAAATTATTTTTTCGCTCCGAGTGTTCTATTACGCTCTTGTTTTTGGCTTCTTTTCTATTTTATCGTTAAAGCAGCATAGTTTAAAATAAAGAACTAAAAAAGAAACACGCATAAATCCCTACTAATATTATAAATGCGAAAGTAACTCCGTCTTTCTGTCTGTCTGACTGTCCGTTACGCTTTCACGCCTAAACCACTGAACCAATTTTTTTGTAATTTGGTATGAAGGTAGAACTGAACTTGGGAAAGGACATAGGATAATTTTTATCGCGAAGAAAATGGTAGAAGGAGTTGAAATAGGGAGATGAAAGCGATATAACCGAGTGCCGCGGCGGAAAGCTAGTTGTACAATAAACTAAATTGTCTCACTTGCAAGGGCAACTCTATAAGGATAGAGTATACGTTTGGTTTTTTAATCCTAGCGATGCTAACCAGGATAACAAGTAATAATAAGAAGGCAGGGCCACTTTTTTAAGTATTGCAATTCAATTCGTAATTGATGTCGACATTAAATTTAAATATATTGAGAAAATGTTTCGAGTCTTGTTTATATTATAAGGTATTCAGTCAGAAATCTCATGTATAACGATACCGAAATAACGATTTATACGTACAAGAAAAAAAGAAAGATAAAAGCAACATCGAAATTATTAGGTACTATAATTACATCTCATATTTTAAAATGTGACGTTCCTAATAGCTAGAAAATATCAAAGCAGCATCAGCTACGATTAGGATAGAATATCTCTATTATTATTAATAATTAGTGCCTAACGCCGCTAAAATTTTTATGGGAACAAATCGCATGAGGGAGAAACCTTAATATACCATTTTTATCATAGAATGTGGTAACCCACGCACCTTTGCTCTGAAACACGGAGAGGAACTGATCACAAGAGGAGAGCGACCACGGGTTGGCGCCGTCCGCCACGAGCAGCATCCGCAGCGAGCTCAGCGATATCTCCTTGTGGTCCCGCGTAGCCAGCAGCCCCCAGTGGAGATCCCGGGATTTCACTATAGCCACCGACGCCCTTCGAAACAAAAGAGGACTGACGTGTTTTTTTTTTTTGGGTTCCCCACACATCCTCATTGACCACTCCAAATATGTTTATTGTTGTTAAGTAATTTCCCTTTCTACTTTTAAATGTTGTGTTGCTCGACTCTTTTGTCAAATTGAAATACTTTAATCAAATTGTTAAACTGATTAAAATTGAGCTATGACGTCACAATTTGGCGCTAAGTCGATCAAATTTTTATCCGGGTCGCAAAGTAGATCAATTTAATTTTATAGATCGTATGAGGTTTCATCGGAGGTTGTATCCGAATCCCTCTATTGGTCACGGCATGATCCTACTAAATAATCTACTAAATATGTTGCATCAAACAACATTTAGTAAAACGTAAATCTAGATTTTAGTGAAATATAGGTAAATCCAAATGTTTACAAAGTTCAGAATTATTACATTAATTAATGCTTTGAGATGTACCATTTCAAAGCCAGTAAATACAGTTTGTCGGTTATAGCAGTACGAAATATGATATTAATTTGTACATTTCATACAATTTCAACAATTTTGTCCATTTCAATTTCATAGGAATACATTCATTGAGTTTATATTTAAGCCAAATCAATCAATTAGCGGCAATGTTTCTGCGTTAAAATGTATCATCAATATTTGGTAAACCAGCCCTTTGTATTCTATACATAATAAATGAGTTGCACTTTAATCAAATGAAATCAGTTGATTCCGTGATAGGAGCTCAACCTTGCCAACAAATATTAATGAGTATAATTCTTTAGAAAGGGTAATTATTCTATAGTATGCATATAAGCGTAATTATTAAATAGCGAATTTTTATAATTATATATATTTTTCAGCATGACTTCATCACCACGACTCATGACCTCGCGTGACATCACTAGACTCGATTGCACTTTAACTTTTATTAACTACGCATAATTGCTTTAAAAAAAAGTAGCATGTTGTATATTCACAAATTATTTCACGTAACGAAGTTTATTACTAGTATTGTTTCCAGTTAACGGACGTCACAACACCCAATTAACAGTCGATTGTGTTTGAGCGGAAAAATACAATACTTTTCCCCTACTTTCAATTATGAACATATTTTGTAGGCGAAATAATTGTTCTCGTTTAAATTTAATTATTAATTATAATTATAGCCATGATAGCACAATTTACTGCAATTACCTTCATACAATGTCATAATAATTTATCACATATTTTATGAACAATGCGGGCTCACTCCTCACTATTGGAAATATACAATGAAATCATTTGTATAAGTTTTATTTTTGTAATTACGAACGCTTTTACACTAATAAAGTAGGGGCAAACGAAATCATGAGTAGCAATTCACAAGCAATCAGTTCCGCTCAAATTAACACTCACATCGAGTCCAGGTGAATAAAGTAAAGTGCTACGACGGAGAAAGAAAAGGACATATCCTAACAAACCCACCCCCCATCGTACGTACCACCTAACACCCTCGAACGTACGAAACGCAGTATTGTTCACATGCTACTATTCCATGCCAATCCTCCTTGGTGATTCCTTACCCGGTCCTAGTATTGTCCATATCAAGGCATAGTATATCCCATTTTTATAGAGAAAGATGCTTTGATCCAATTTAGCTCCAAAATTACTGTATAAGTGAAAAATTATTTTACCAACAAAAAGCAAAATTAATCCTAACAAAAAGCAAAATTAAGCCGAGTAATTAACTCAATGATTTACAGTCCCGATTCACCCTAATCGATTTGTGCCACATAACACATTAAGCACTTGTACATGGTATGGTGGCATATTGGTTATTTAGCACACTATATAATGTTCTACAACATACCTGTACTTGGTGATCATGTGCATCCACGACGCTGGGCTGACCTTCATCAGCGCGTACGGTATGAATATCACGTGCATCCCGTTGAGCACGCTCGCCAGCACGGCGTGCCACAGCCCCGTCTCGCGCTTGAAGTCGAGCACGCACACCATGTGCTCGCCTTCCGTGTAGTTGCAGGCCACCGACAGCATCCGGCAGTGAGCCAGCATTGACGCCCTGCGGAATACCACGAACATTCTACACTCTTGTACACCATAGTGACTTAAGATCACAGCCACTGTTGATGACGAGTACGAGTACACGTAGTGCGCATTAATTCAAAGATTTTAGTTTTATTTAATATCCAATAGCTGACTTCCCAAATCGCCTTTCAGCATACGTAATTGGAAAAGGTTCGATAGATGGTTGGCGAAATAGTTTTTGACAACGAAATAGATCCTTTTTTATTATTTGTATTAATTGTTACTCTTTCACGCAAAAACAGCTTATCGTATCGGTATGAATTTGGTAGAGACCAAATTATAGTCTGAATTAGGACATAGGCTACTTTTTGCACGAGTACCACTTCAGTAACGCCGCGGGTAACAGTTAGTGCATTGGTAATAAGGATAACATTAATGGCGAACAACTGCACTGACTACAATGATTGTGTATGGATTATAAACTTAAGATTGTTTGCAGATATTTAAACATAATTCTATATTTATTACAGAAATGTGTTATAACACTAATATCGAAATTAAAAAAGAAATAAATATCTTGGAATTAATTACGTACATAGTTGAAACTTGAAATATAATCACAATTTTATTTGAGTTATATACAAATGCCTCATCGTTAATTAACGCAGCTGGTGCTTTAAATCTTTATTATGAAAATACCGTTGAAGAATTTAGTAAAAATTATATTCTAGTTGCCATAACTGGGTTAATTATGCCCAAATATTAACATTATAATTTTATAACCTCGGGACTCGATAATTGTAATAAAAATTTTAACTTTTCTATTGATATTTGCATTCTCTACGTATCTATTAGTATTCTATGTACGAATATCATATCATACTATCCTACTAATATTATAAATGCGAAAGTTTGTAAGGATGTGTGTGTGTTTGTTGCTCTTTCACGCAAAACCTACTGAACCGATTACAATGAAATTTGGTACGTAGACAGCTGGAATAACATATCGGCAACTTTTTATCTCGATATTCCTACGGGATACGGACTTACGCGGGTGAAACCGCGGGCGCAGCTAGTAGTAATATATTGCTGTATCGTTTGCGACTTTTAGTCTTTTTAATGTCCCTACGAGTCGGACACTCCGCAATTTCCGATAACCGACCTCCGATAAATTGCATGTTAATTTTTCACCCCTATGACGTCGGTAGTCACATTTCCAATTAAAATGCAATTACGAAACCTTCGTATTATACTAACGTACGTATTTAAAACAAAACGAGAGTAGATAACGTTTCATGGGAATCTAGTTCTAGTATAACTTGAAATATTATACTTTCGAGCACTTCGTCTAATTAGATATACCTATCCTAACTATTTTTTAGAACTGAATTTCTATAATGAAACTCCGTGTTACAGCTTCGGTAACAACAAAAAACGCTTACAATGGTCGTATTTGAGTTAAGTCTGCGACAATTGTACAACGAACTACGGTATTATTAATCACGGGGCACAGTCTCATTAACAGTTTAGAGCAATAATTACACTGAACGAGAAAATATTTAAGACAATGTTTTCCTCTTAAAGTAAACGAATTAAAAGAATCCTTTACTATGTTGCGGATAAAAAGCGTCTAGTTCTATGCTCCGGTTCACTTTGCGACTAGCTTTTTTCCAACGACGATTCTATTAAGAGAACAAGCATGGTATGTTTTATAATAAATAATAGCAGAATTTCTTATACATAATTATTGTTTCTGTAAAAATGTAGTATAGGAACAGTAAAATTTATTTGGAAAATGTGTCTTAATAAAATTTTTTTTTATTAGGAAAATTTAAAATTAGCCTTATCCAGGAAGCATTCAGCAAGATATTTATGTGACCTAGACTGTTCAAATCCATTTAACACAAAGCCTTTCCCAACGCAACATATTATTAGCGTGCAATTACTAAAGTAGTTCAGTAAATTATTTTAGTCTCCATTCGTTTTATTTAAAGACATCAGTCTCATTTTATTGAGGCAACGTGACTTTACAGCGAGTTGGGTTCGCAATAAATGTTCAAGTCTGTTTGAGAATTTTACAATTGCATAGTTAACGACGAGTGAAACTTCATTAAATCAGCTTTAGCGCTTATTGTCCACTGCCAACTATGTTGTTGCAACGCTACATGTTATGGCTCGATAAATGCAGGAGTTAATAATGGAATATTTATATACGTTAGCAGTTATATGAAATAAACTCTATACATGCAAATAGTGGTGCTGCGTTATTAGTTTTGTTTCTGAGTCCGTAACTTTCAAATACGTTTTAGACTGCCCTTTGGCCCTTGAATACTAAGTTTCCTTCATACACATTAACAATGAGTCTGTTCTGGAAAAACTTCTGCAGTTTTTAAATTAATTAGGATCTATAATATTTTATATGACAACGTTTTTTTAAATTTTCAACCGATTTCAGAAATAGAAGTCCTTATTTGCATTTTTTTACCTTTGTTGCTTCCGAACTTTCGAGAGTAAACCATTTTGGTGATTCTTTTTTTTTTACTTCAACGCTGGTACTTTCTGTGTAGTCTCATTGAATAAGATTTTTATTTTAAAATAATTTCATTTATCGTAAAATAATTTCACCACAATATCATTCGTTCGGTTTTTTTTAGAAAATACGAGAAAATATAATCTTAAATCTATATATATATATAAAAGAAAGTGGTGTTAGTTACACTATTTATAACTGAAGAACGGATTAACCAATTTGGCTGAAAATTTGTGCAGAGGTTGGAACGGGAACATGCGAGAAAAACCCCGGGTCTAAGTTTCCTGCGACTACGCGGGCATAGCCGCGGGCGGATAGCTAGTTATATCTAAATTATAATTACGTCCCTACTATATTCCAACCGTATACAAGATGATGTATACATCACAATAACCCTATGTAGAGCTCCAATAAAATCGTTTTAGAAAACAATTTTGCAAACAGTTCAGGAATCGGCTTAATGAGCAATTGTTCCGTGAACTTTGGCAAAATATTCTATCTACATCGGACAAAAATAGATCAAACGTGGCGTTCACAACTACTGGTTTTGCATTTCCAGTACTTTAAGTTACACCACTTGAACTGCAAATACGATTTGTTGCTTCATACAAAAATTGTTTGTTAAAATTGTATGTTCGAGATAGTCCGCCTGCGCCTTCCACGTGAAAAAAGTAACTATGTCTATTTGTCTCTTCTTCAAGACTAACGCACTTGAATCAATTTGGATGTAATTTGGTACAGTTTTAAGATTTAAGCATACATAGGGATATAGGAATGGACAGAGCAAGCGACTTCGTTTCATACTATTCTACCATACTTCTACCTCTACACTCACCTGGTGACGATGACGCCCATAGCGGAGCCGTCCGCCGCGGACGTGTGCTCGATGTGCGCGGGCGTGTCCTCCGCGGGGCGCGGCGGTGGGATCCAGTCGCGCGGCGGCCGCGGCAGCTTCTCGGTGGACACCCAGTGGAGGGACGGCCAGCCGCGGAACGAGACCACGTCGCCGGATGACGTCTTCGGTAGCCCTGTGTGTGTGTGTGTGTGTGAATATAGCTGTCTGACATAATACATGCTACAATTCTGTCTTCTTATAGGTATATGTAACTCTCGTGCCATAGTGTAAGTGGCTATACTCCTCGAAAACTGCTTTACCGATTATTATTAAATCTCATCCCTACTTATGTTATAACGTGTTAGGTTGTTCTTTCACATAGCCACGGACCGATTTTATGGTATGATTTTTGTCGGAAGATAGCGATCTCGACCCACGCTCGAACGTTTAGTAATTCCCACCATCCAGAAAGCACGCTATACGCGTATCAGTTTGGCGTTGAAAGCATCTCACTAATCATAAGCGCAGTGTGGTGGAGGACTGACTCTAGTTCTATGTAAAGAGCGCAAAAATTGCCCCCAAATTTGGCGCTTTGGGCCGTCGCAGCTTCATAAAAAACGTTTATAGTGATTAACATAATCATACGAGTTATGTTTTCTATCTATTCCTAAAATTGATACCAAAGAAAAGGTCATTGTATATTTCACTCGAATATTAAATCGGCATTATTATTAACGCAGTTAGAGACAACTAACTACGTTTTGTAAAACAATAAAAACGATGAAGCAATATGCAAAAGTTGTCAACGTCCAACTAGTATTGAAACACCAATGTGAATCGATCAGTCAATTTTCTAAGAAATCAAGACATTCGCCCACCCACTTTATGATACGGAGAAATACCTCCGTTAAAAGGTTAAGTTTACTTAATAATTAAATAATAACAACGTCAGTGTATCGCTGCAGGTGCCCGCCATCCTTCCGGCTCCAGGAATTCCAGCGTATTTCATTTCTTATTAAGACGGGAATTATTGTCCGGAGCATTGGAGTGGAGCTAGTTATTTTTCAATATAAGACATTCTATCATTTGTAGGACTTAGCAATTTAGTTTTAGAATTTTGTATTATCTAAAACAAAATGTATTTACAACGCAGAAATCTGCTTTTAATATAAAATAATGCATATGAAGCTGTAGCATATCTATGTCAAATCAACAATTAATCATATTTTCATTCGTTTTTATAGCTGTTTATCGTTCTTCCTTATACGGTCGAATCTTTTTCATTTCAATCATGGAGGAACAGTAGCCAAAAGCGCAGAAGATTTTATAAACTATGCCTAATATAACCAACTTACATAATACAAGCGCACTCTCTTTTCAATCAGCCAGATGGACGAAGATAATGTAATAAATCAATCGAAACATCTTTTAAGTCTGGCTTTACCTCAGATCAAAAAAAAATTATAGACAGAGACATCCCGCCTAAATCTATGAACACAAAATGAAATCGAAACAGCAATATTCCGTTCGCGCGTTAATAAAGTTGGCGTCCCTACATTCGGGCAATTTTAAATTGTGTGCGGAACCGTTTGTAATTTGAGTTATATCACAGAGTTATTTGATTTTGAAACTGTTTATTGAAATAACGTAGTGTTTACAACGCAATTGTATACAATGGCGACGATCAAAGATAATGTAAACATTTTCATAGCCAAATTTCAATGTTTCTCATTTTATCAATAATATTTAAACTGACATGAATAATAAATTCGAGATGACATGTAATGGAGAGTCTGCACTGCTCGATTTTGCATGCATGTGTTTTTAATTAAATAAATTTTAAATGAACATTGTAAAAGTAGGCAACTGATTAGCTATAGCTTGCCTGAAAAAATTTAGCTTCAATTAGATATAAAAGCTATTATATCAATATAAGATATTGCGAAATAATAAAATATAATTAGACGTACGAAACGTCGAATATAAAAACAAATTTATCATGATTTTAGGAAAATTTGCTATAATATAGCAAGATAACAATTTTGTCTTATACCGATTAACGCACACATAGCCGTAACCTTATATCACTTCTTTCTTAGCTATTGTATTGGTCTGAAGGCTTCACGAACTAATTTCAAGTCACCATTGATTATTTGTTTATTATTTATTTCATTACAAAAACAAAATAGCAATACATGAGTCGATAAGAATCGAAATCTAAGCGATGATATACAAAAGTAAATAAATAAAAATATGTACGATTTTTCCAACCGAGCTACATATTAACACGCAAATTGAATGAACTGTTCCAATTCCGAAACGATTGGTTTAGGCGAACGGCGTAAATGTTACCTGACGCATATTGAAAACGCAATCCAATAACGGTAAACTACACGTTTCAGTATCAACAAGGTTTAACTTGTATTTCGCGGAATATCGCTAAGCTAAAATGAAATACTGACAACATTTCACAGCAAAGACTGATTGCATTCACAAGAAATCCAGTTTCACAAGCGATGCTTCGGATGTACGAAACTTATTAAATTTATTTCACTTCAATAAGCAGACATCCGCTTAGTTAGTGTAGATGAAAGAAATTTCATTTCTATTTCTGCAATAAGATCAAATGGAAACTTTATTGCAGCGCTATCTTTCATTTGTACTAATAAAACACAATGATGAAAATGTATTACATTTGTTAAGACAAGCATGTAACCATGTATATTTATACCGAAACATGTACGTTTATTATGATACGAGTCGTGAAGAAATTATGAAATTCAAAGTCTTTTCCGATCATGAAAGTATGATTAAAGTATCGTGAGAAAATCTATGACTAAAACTGAAAAAACAATTTTGGAGTTACATATGTTGATATTTTCGAAAAAGATTTTTTTACGTTTTTGTAGCTTTAATATTTACTTGGTAAAAGCAAATAGATACACCATTCATTGCACCTGCAATATAACAGAATCTAAAAAAAAAAACACCCAAATAACCGAGTCCTCATCATTTTCTCCAATTCTAAAAACTCACCTTTCAAACAGGCGTCCGAAGTGAGCGCGTACTGGATCCCACAGGATCCGAGCAGGAATCCCACTTGCTGGAGTCCCGCGTCCCGTCTGGTCAGCGGGACCTCGATCGGCACAGGAACAACACCCGCTTGAAGGCATCCATAGAACGCGCACATGAAGTTTATGGGATCGTTGTTTGGGTACACCAAGGCCACTCTGTCTCCGGGCTTAAGGGTACTATCACCCGTTAACGGCCCCCCACTTGTGGACTTCGAGGTGAAGGTTTTGTTGAGCAACGCGTATGCTATCTTCAATGAGCGGCTGAGGAGCTTTCCTGTTTGACAATGTTGTAGTTTAATATTTAGAATCTGTGCCAAGTCATAAACCAAAGCAAGAACTTATCAACGCTTTAGTTATTAGTTTGGACAAAACCCTGCATGTATTTCATCCCTTATTAACTGTTTAATCTCAGAACATAATTGAGCCATCTGCAAGGTGTACACAAATTGTAAACAATGTTACAAGATATTCGTATCGAACGAGAAGTACGCATTCAAGAAACAAATATCGAGAACTTCAATTATACGTCAATTAAACAAAGAACATACATATCTGAACAATGAGTGCAATTCAACTCACCATACGTCAAAGAATTGCTGAGTTTCCCATTCGGATCGAGTACTGTGGCAACATTCGCTTTAAATGAAGCTGTGCCATATCTTTGTAGTGCTGCTTCTAAATTCCTCGGCAGCCCAGCCGGCACGACCAGCTGTTCACCGACTGCTGGTGTCATTGTGCCGCCTTCTGGTTTAGGGGCGTTAGGGTCCTTTGGATTCGCCGCGAGCTCTAACTCAATATCGTCATCTTCGTAAAATTCCGGCAACGGCCTCCGCTTCGGCCGTTTCAGCGTGTTTAGAAGTTGCTGAATCTTGGCTGACACCTATTAACAAAATTGCAAATTCTTTAGTGATAGGTATACTCTATACACGATATTAATAAAATTTTCAAATTCGCGTTTTGTGAACCGTTGTTTACTACATAACGCAGAACACCGCGTTGCAACGTTTTTATCATGTTTCGAGTAAATAAAACTTTAATTATCCATGCTACGTTCAACGCGACAAACTTTGTGCACATACGACGGATGTATAGGACATTTTTACACCGATGCAGAGTCTTATCCAATCCAGAAAAAGGAAATTCATCTGAAATATGTTATTACCTCCCTGAAGGCTTAAGTCATTTTGTAACCGTTTTGATTTCCCAGAGGTGAGCACACACTCATGATTATGCCAACGTCTACAGCCCGCCTCGAGGTATGATTGCCGGCAACAGTCATAAATCGAGTTTATACTTGAGCAAAGCTTGTTCCTTCGTATTGAAAAATCTTCAGATTGTTAAGAGCACAGAGTTTACAGAAACGTTACGCTATAGAAATATGAGGCGGTTGCACCAAAATAGCTCATGCATGTTTTTATCCAAGAAACATTTTCTACTTAACCCTTAGTTGTTAACCTTGTCAACTACAAAAGTTAGGATTTTATTTTTAGGTTTCCCTAAACATTTATATAAAAGCACATCTAAAAATTCATAAATACGCCTTCTCAGTTTCCTACACGGTACTCTAGAAATAAAAACTAAGCCCACCACCACCTTACCTTCCACCTGCCGGTGCCGGTGCCGGTGTCCTCCGGCTGCGAGTAGCACTGCACCCGGTCTGCGACCAGCGCGCCGCCGCGACGCGCCCCCGCGGATGTGTGTGTCACATCAGGTTGGATGTCTACCAAACATAATTACTTACATGATATGGTCATTATACAACGATACCTATATGTAATAAAAAGATTAAACATCTGTCAATAACAGATGGTACTCTTCATGTCGTATTGAGATAAAACAATTTTAATAGACGTTCCCAAACGATTTCTTTTGCTGGACCTAAGTTAAAAATAAGAAAAACATTCAATATGAAGCACCATATTAGTACTAAGTATTCTTTTATACTTTAAAGGGACAGGAATTGCCTTGGAATGTTTTATAAAAAAGTTATTGATTGTAAAGCAATCAAAATAAAGTTCAATCTTTTCAACCGTACGGTACAATATACACTTATAGACATAAAAGAGAAACTGTACAAAAAAAGAGACGATTCGGTGACAAAATTTTATTAATTTTTATAATGTTTTTTCTTGCTTATTAAAAATATATTACGATCTACCTCTTTTTTGTACCCTTTCTCTAATTATATGAATACCATATTTCTTTAAAAAGTCTGTTCAATATCAGGTAATGAATAAGGTTTTACATTAACAATTTTCAGTTAAAAGCACTTTGTTGAAACAACCTTAATATTATGTTCAAGCGAAGCTGCAATATATTATCGTGTACAAACAGCTCATGCTGAGAGCTTCAGTTTTGAGAAACGGGTGTTAGCATTAATCTAAAGTTCTCAGCAAAGTTGGCCGTGCGGTCGACAAGCAGTTTTTCCATCGTTATCTGATTCAAAACTTTCCCTGTGCATTCGTTAAATGCGTGAAACCGACGAGAACATTTTTATCGCTACCCTTTGATACTTCTTTGCCGCTTTTCACTATTTTGTTGAAAATTCAATGTTCAACTTTCCAGGTATCGGTGATTTATTTATCAACTTGGTGTTTGCCCACTCTGTTTGCACGTGACGTTTGGCGCGTTCATTATTACTTCAACCGTGCAGGCAGACTATTTAATTCGAAAGTACGGGGAATATTGATTCTATCAAACATTAAATTGCGTAGTTTACGAGTGCATGTTATATGCAGGTCGAAGTTCAAGTGTTAGGATTTGTTAGGATTTAATCAAAAACTACTAGAAACATCTAAACTTTCTGAGTGGAGTCTGGGAACTGATATTGACAACTTCAATTAATTCATGGCCTCGTCGGTAAATTACGGAATTACACTGGAATCACTTAACAATAATAAGGACCACATTCGATTTGCGTGTCTTTACTAAAATATGTCAGTAAAATAAATACGACAATAATACTCACCAAAGACAATCACCTTTTAACAAAATAGGAAAACGATAAAGTAATTTAGACAGAAAATAAAAGAGTGGTATGACTCACAAGTGGGTAGATGCGTAATATCCGACAAATCAATGTCCGTCTTCTCCCTTGGCGTGTGCTTCTTGTCCCGCGGGTGGTGCGCTTGCGGCAGCGGGTGTGGGTGCGCGCGGGGGTGAGGCGCGGCCGGCCGGCGGGAGGGGGGCGAGCCCATCTCCGGCGGCGGAGGCAGCTCGGAGTCGCCCGCGCACGAGTCCTCGTCCGAACTTGATGCTGGATTGTCGAATATCGTCAGATCGTGGAAGCAAGGGAGGTACACTATCTCAATCTTGGCTTTTTTAGAGAAATAATCCTTAATGTCTCCAAAAAATTATATGATGGATATGAACTGTTATTTGTTGCACGTGTTTATTAAGAATATTTATTTAAGGCTTGAAATTAGATCTATAAGGGTTCTTTTTGGACCTCTTATTAAATATACTAACTATGCAATACAAATCAGAAGGTACAAGAAGGTACTAGTCTCTTGAAAAAAAAACATTGTTTTCTTTAAAAGTGCAAGTGTAAATTATACTTACAGAGATCATGTCTTTCCCTGTCAGGACTCTTTGCCATCATCGAGGTACGTTTGGATGGCATCGGCAGTGAGGGCTTGGGTCTGTTCTGCATCTCCGCGAGCGCCTGCTGCACCGCCTCCTGTCTCACTTCTGTAAAACCAAACTGAATATTTATACACCACCTTCCCCGAAATCTTCGCAACGCATGCAATACACGAGCACAAAACAATAATACTAATATTATAAATACAACTAATAATAATGCAGTTTGTGCATTCCGTTCAACAGCTTTCCAACATATTAAAAGTAATCATGCGCATAATACTGGTAACTTGAGACATAATTTGTGTGCTATAAAACATACTTTTATATGATAATTAATTTGGTTTAAAAGCTTATTGAATGCGTGGTTACTCAAAAGCACCTACGCCATGACATCTTATACCTTAAAACGAGCAATTCTTGTATATATATATATATATGGAATCTCGGAATCGGCTCCAACGATTTTCATGAAATTTAGTATATAGGGGGTTTCGGGGGCGATAAATCGATCTAGCTAGGAATTTTTTTTTGAAAATGTCATATTCGTGTTTTATTCGTGTTTTTTTTCCTGACATCTATTGGTGAATAATAATACTATGTGCTTCGTAGATAGCTGGACAACTGAACACATAGGCACTTTTTATACCGATATTCCTACGGGATACGGACTTACGCGGTTTCAACCGCGGGTCACAGCTAGTGAGATTTAATTTACATATTGAATTTAAGAGTACTTAACAGAAAGTATTGTTATCGGTCAATCGATGAATGTTGGATTGTTATTTTTAAAACATAGATGCAAATTAGGCGAGTGTAAGTTTGAGGTTCATATCACATCCGTAAGAAACGATTTCCATTTGCAACAGGTGTTTACACGTTCAGCTGTTTGCGGTTGAGGAGCATCTTGCGGTCTAGAGGATAACAGATATCGTGATGGTATAGAATATAATACTCAACGTGTATGGAGTACGTATAAGTTACTCGTTTGCATTATATTGAACAAAGCAACAAGCTGTATGTAATCACTACATAGCATAAAACAGAGTCGCTGCCTGCTGTGTCTCTATGTGTGCTTAGATATTTCAAACTACACACTACAATAGATAATTATGTGGTTGTTATTTTAATAGATATTTATTCAAGAGGGTGGTTTATATGTAAAGCATATAAGCACCCGCACGAAGCCGGGGCGAGTCACTCGTGAAGTTATATAGACAACACCAACAATAAACACAGTACATACATTATGTTTATATAATTTTACATAAATGAAAATACATCAGTAATCAAATGTGATACACATTTACACATTTCAAAGGTAGAATTAATTTATCAACTGTCTGTTTATTTCACCGAATATTATTTCAACAGAATTTTCACCAACCCGCAACTTCCGAACTATCAAAGCGAATATAACTTCACAAACACTTTAAAATAAATATCCTGCATATACGTTATTTGCTAAAAGGTCTGTTAATGAAACAATATTGATCACTAATGAGTATCCAGCTACTGCTGTTGTTAGTTGAATACCAAATGGACGGCCCAATATTGTCGCGTAAAGTGCTCGGTGTTCATTAAGCACTAACATCAATTAACCATTTGCTTTCAGCTAAAAATACTGCCGATAATGTAGTGCCTATCTTTGTTTACCGTACTGACAACATGAAAATAACAATATTGTAAAAAGAAGCAACCTTTAATTAGTTGTTTTAATATCATACTAGCCGCTTGTCGCGGTATTGCCTGGGTTGACCAGGGTAAAAAATTTACCCCCAACAAATAACATTTTTCTTGATAAGATAATCATAAGTTACAGATGATAGACATAGATTTATATACTTATACCAATTTCATCACTATTACATTTTCATATATGGTATACATGATTTATAATTTTTTCACAAAAACCGTTATTTTGTTTTAACCTTAATAGTTAGAACACTATAGTATTCTAGTCTATTCTTCTTCGCGACTTTTGTCCCAAACTTAGTGATATTTATTTAATGAACATTACTTTAGATATTCTGAAGGGTTTTCGCAGCGCACGCGAAATAATGAATTTTATTTTATAAATAAATTTTACTATTCTTAGGTTATATTTTTCGAAATGAATTGAACGTCAGTCAAGAAATTATGCAGGGAGATAATAATCATTATTGTAGTGTTGGTACGTTTTACACAAATGCTTGTAAAAAGAAATAAGATATCACTGTTAACTGTGTTACGTCCCCTCAAATATATAAACTGTTAAACACCCTATCAAATCTAAGAACCGGTTTGTGAACACCGCAGCAATGTTCCCATCCGTTGTCACATTTCAATTTGAACACCAAGAAATTTATTCAGTGGATTACTCCATTCGTGTGATCATACGATTTGGAAATCGATGTTTCAGTTACACTGAGAGTTCGATATAAGTCGAATTAAAGCACTATGCAGTGCCTGTTAAATCATGACATTCCATATCTACTGTAATTAAAATAGCTGTGCTAGAAATCTCCCACAGAGATCGAGGTTAAGCGCTAAATCCATGCAATATCCAGCAATCAAAGCATATACAAATTTACATTCGATAATCCACACGGAGTTTATAAATTCACATTCATGAACTGTTATGAAGTATTTTTATAAATATAGTATGCATATATGTATATATAAGTATGCGAAAATTTTATTATTATAGTGATTGCGAAAATACCTTAATCATAGTTTATAGGCCTATTAGGTATGCACAACCTAAAATTTTGGCCTCGCTATGAAATTGTGCAATGTTCAAAGTAGTCAATAAATCTCATTTACTGTTTAAATTAACATTCCCTTTCAATGCACAACGAAATGCATAGATAAACTTGGAAAGTTGCTTTGGCTCGCGTTTACATTAACAAATACTCATAATAATCCACTCATACAGTACCTGTAATCATAGTAATTGGTGGTTTGTTAACCAAAAATAACTCAAATATTGTGTGGAGTGGACTATAATGAACGGGGTAAAACTGTTTTTGGCAAAACCGCTGCATGTTCAGGTGAGAGATTAAACGTCATAGTCAGGACGGATAATAAATGGACTATTAACATTGTCGGAAGTGAACACACCAATGCCGAACAGTTCCTATTTGAAACGTTTCACAAAATGTTCAAAGTTATTTGGTCATGTCACCTGTAGTTGACGCGTCGATAGGACGATAAATTAAAGCACTATATTGAATGCGGTATTGTTATTCATGGTTATAAAGTTATTATGATAAATATTACATTTCATTACCATAACATTTATATAGCATACTAGCTTTGCACAGAAAAATACAGTACCGGACTTTCCTGTATATTTATCTTTCTGCGGGATTTCTGAGAAAAAATAACATTTTCTTTCTCAAACTATGTCTGTTAAATTAACTAAAATTCATCTGAACCGGTGAACCGGTTCAGCGGTTTAAGAAGAGACCAACAGACATAGATACTTTCGAATAATTGTAGGCATTGGCAAGTAGGTAATTCTCTTCTTTCTTAAATTACTCATACTTCGGTTACGTATGTTTACAAGTCCTGTTGTAACCGCATAACTTATGGACATTACTATGAAATCTACTTAGATAATGGAACTTAACGCCAAGCTCACATTCGGATTTTTTCCGATACGTCACAAATAATTAAAATTTATAAAAACTAAATGGACATATTAGAGAATAGCAATAATTTGTAAATATGTTTTGACCAAAATACATTAGCTAAAAGTATTTGTTATTGTTAAATGGATAAAAAGTCAACAATGGCCTATTATCATACCAGTGGTCATACCGGTATATATTAAATGTAATTATTATAAGTATGCTTTATTCATTGTTGGCCGTTGTGTGTGCGAACAGCTGAACAATTAGGATTCAAATATATGAAGACGTAAGTATGCTATTTGGACTATTGATACTATCTATATGTAATTTTCATTAATGAACGCTTATTTTAACAAATTTAAAAGTGCGCTAGTCAATTTAAATATATTACTATTATACACAGGAAGACTAAGTATTCAAATTATACTGAATCCGTCGTACTTATTTTATGCGTTCATATTGGAGACCTTTTGATATTTGTAAAATTTGTTTTCTATTTAACAACACACATCCTTATAAACGGTTTCCTTTATTCAATCCAAATTACAAGGGAGGTTATTTAAAAATTTCATAAGCTATATATGAGCGAGAAACGATGACACAGAACTGAGTTTCAGATAAAAAGAAACGCAAAACTATGAAACGCGATGCGAATATGTGATTCCTGGAAGTTGATATAACGGATAATCCTGTGCTCGAAGCGACTTATTGTCTGCTATTCGTCGTATTGGCATAAAGGACGAATGCTGCGGGTTATTCAATGGAAAACGTGAGCCCGTCACCTACACCGAGAAGAAAACGTATTTTCGTAAATGGTAAATAAGGACAGATTCAGAGATGAATGGATTTGATGCGCAGTAACAGAGTTATTTTGATTTTTTACTTTTTATTGGTTACATTTGAATTCTGATACGTTTTTATACAATTTTTTAATAAAATAAAGCCTATAGAATGGTTAAAGACTCGTTCCGTTTCATAATAAAGCTAATCGAGAGGACGCAAATGTATCATCACAAAAAGATCCTGCTGCAAAATCTTAAATCTTAATTTCTTTATGGAATAATTACCTTCAAAAATTAGCATCTTATCTTCTATATGTCTATCTGTTCCGGGAAATCGCAACACCTACGTTATTTTGACAGAAATTAATTGTCGGTATAAATTTGGGATTGAGGTCGCGCCGATACAACTTGCAGAAAACAGGCTTTGCAATTCTACTGTCGCTATATCCAATAGCATAGCGCCATAACACTAACATCACATCTTTTTTATTCTGTCCGCTTTCTTAAGTTTATTGATCCGTCTTACTTTGGATTTCAATAAGTTATTTTATAATAACAATGCAATAACATTGTATTTATAAGCCTAGGAAAGGTTAAAGTTACACAGGAGAGCAGAAGTTTACACTATAAATAGTTTTAATGTGGCATTTCGTCCAGGCCTAGGTTTCGTACCGGGCTCATGGTTCCGATAACGAAATATTAACACGCACAAATATATTCAAAATTAATTCCACTCGTACTTCGTTCTGTAACGATAACTTAACGCTGGTGTATAATACATTTGCAAGTTTCGTTTACGATACGGATTTGTGAGTCATTTTCTTGAAACTTGTCATGCCGGTTCTTATTTATTGTAGAGTATACGATAGGGCAGTGTTATATAACATGTACACTGTACAGCGGCCCCGATGTGTATTACTTTATATTATAAAGCAGTAGAATCATCAACCAATCCTTTCATAAGGCAATTCTCAGTTTTAGCCTCCGCAATAATTCCAATATTATAAAAGGGAATCCGATTAATGAATTCTAATACTGATGATAACTTTTTTCTAATACTAGTAAAATAAATGGCGTATGAAAGCATAATTGGTAATATTTCTTAAAACAATTCTCCTTCTCAAAGATGGCAATTACCAATATCAAAGTTCTTCAAAGCGTGTAACGCTTCCGTGTTCTTAGCAATCAGGTCGCTAACCTGCTACCGGAAAATAGTAGAATTACACATTCCACAGTAGTAAACATAGATGTTATTAGTCCGAAAAGCATTTTTTTTGGCATACATATTTTATGACATGTTTGATTCGATATCCAATTTTTTTTTATCTTATACATTCAGCAGAGTTTCCATTGGAATTAAACTGATGATGAAATAAATTATATGATGTATTGCATGATATAAGTAGGTAATAAATATTATGAATATTTTTGTATATAGATAACATAATCGTACAGGTCTATTCGCAGCGTAACTTAAAGCAAATATACACTTGATGCATTTTATTATGGATTAGGAAGCTACATTCAGTCGCTTAATGATAAAAAAATATAACCATGTTAGTTATTGCTAAGGAAGACGGTTAATGAAATAGTACAAAGTATGAAGAGTGTGTGTTAAAATATAATTATTACTAATGCCTTAGAAGTGTCTTTGTTTGATTTTTAGTTTACTTGTATGTGTGTTTTTCATATATGTATTCATATATATTTTTAATGGTAATTTTTAAAAAGAAGATTTTAAATCTTCTTTTTAATATTAAATAAATAAATTTGCATTAAACCAACAAGCATCAAATCCTAATGAGACTATTAAAAATAATGAAAGTAGTAACGTCTAACTTTATTTGTTGGAATTGGTGTTCGACGCACTACATACATAAAATATATTTTGTCTGAGAATCAGTAAACCAACAAGGAAGTACAGATTAAGATAGGCAAGTGTCATTTGCAGATTGACCCGACACAAAATGGAACCCAAAGAATGACATCACACGTACACAACCAATATAATACGTCTATGGAGAGCGATAGGTTCTTTATAGTATGACTCACCAGAATGGTAGCGACTCTCGTTCCGCGTAAGTCGCCTGTTGGTCCTTCCAGGCGGCGAGCGGAGTGCCGCGGCCGATCTCACTGCGACGCCATAAACAAACCACCGTACATGTTTACACACACGCGCGTCATGCGGACATCACAAAAAAGAAACGAATTTCGAATTTGGAATCGTGTCAACTGGCGCCAAAAAATTATATATGTAATCTGTATAATTCACATCTCTTGCATTCACGAATACTTGTAATATTTGTGTGATTCCAAATTTATTCACAAGTTTAATCACCCGATCTGAAGGCGAGCATAAAGCTTTTCAATGGTTTTGTTAAGAAATGATTATGAATTAGCCACATCGAGTGTTTAAACTTGTAATTATATATATTCGGCTCCTGAAGTATGAAGAAACACAGGAAAATCATCATGTTAAAATTTCAACAACGAAAGAGACCATACCTACAACCACACTCTATCAATAAAGATAAAAATAAAATTCTAATAACGTGACGCAATTTTTATATGAAAACTTATTACCTAAATTCATATTAAAAGAAGATAAATAAATTGTTTGTTAGTAATAATAAAAATAATAAACGCAGTGTACAAAAACTTAGAATTGCAACGAGATAGCCAAATACGTATGCGGATAAAAATACGAAGAGCTATGGTTTGCATATCAAAGTGTGAATCACTCAATAAGCCCTTACGTGACGGTTATTATAATTAAAAAAAAATAATATTATACAAACTTACGACTTCAATGTACGAAATACCTTTTCGTAAAAAAGTTATTGTAATCGCCATATAAAATAAAAAAAAAGGTTTGAATAGACTTGGCGCCATATTTTGCTTTTTTTTACATGTATCACCCGTAACGCTAAAGTGCTTGTCAAATAAAAATATCCAAAAATCGGATAAAAAGGCGCACAGTTTGTATAAAAAAAACTTACCAGTCATAGGGACTGCCGATAGAATAAAAATTTATAACCTACCAAATAGTTCTCAGCGAAGCTAAAAAGGTTTCATTACATTTTTTTTTGTAAAAAACATTTAATTACCATTTTTATATTTCAACCTCTTTGTCTAGTAATGTGACACACTCGAAAAAAAAAACGCGTTTTTTTTATTTGTCATTCTTAATAAATGTGTAGGCATTTATTGCTATATAAGTTTAAACATGAGTACCGATATAAACGTGGCAAATATAGAAATAGACGTAGAGCATTTGGATTCTGATATGATTGATGAACATCTTCGGGCATCGACAGCTGTATTGCATGACATGTTGAATGGTGATAACAGATGCTTAAATGAAGATGGTCACTCGTGCACTCAATGTGGAAAATCGTACAAAACAAAGAGCACTCTCCAAGCACATTACTTACTAAAACATCCTGAAGATCAAGTCGAGGTCTGGTGCACAACATGTGACAAGAAATATTCATCGTTGATGAGTTTACAGAAACATGTACGCTACATGCATCGCTATGATCATAGATGCAAAGCATGTTATCGAACGTTTGCAACAAAAGATATCCTAGATAGCCATGAAGACGAATGCGCTAAAAGCGATGCATCTTGTATTGAATGTGGAAAAAACTTTCCAACGCAGATTGCTCTCCGTAATCATTACAAATACAAGCATCCAGAAAGTACGAATTTCGTTTGCGAATTGTGTCACCGTACATTCAAAAGTAAGCGTAATCTATCCAATCACATGAGCGCAATACATCCGCCAGGGGCAACAGTATGCAACTGGTGTCAACGGTCATTCAATTCGCTGCCAGCTCTACAAAGCCACGTCTTATATAAGCATACGGACAACGGGTTGCGTTGTTTGCAATGTCGTAAAATATTCACATCAAAAAAGAGTTTGAGCCGTCATTTATTGAAAATTCATTTTTACAATGGACCCAATTATAACTGCGGCGTGTGCAAGGAAGATTTTCATACCTCTAATGCATTGGTTCGTCACGTCATGACACTGCACACCAGCAAGTGACATATTATAGCTTTGTATCGCAATTGATTTTATTATAACTTTCAACGTATTCTCAAGAATAAAGTGATAATAAATTCTGTTAATTTAACTAATACAATGTGTTTTATTAAGTGGTGCTGAAAATATACGTAATAAATATATTTCTACCCCATAAATATTGTACGTTCTAGGCGCGGTTGGAGCGAAGGCCTTCTAAGCAAAATATTAATATCTATTGCGGATGGGATAGGCGATGCCGTTAGTTCTGCATCCAGTGGGCTGCTAATGTGATCTTATCGTAGTACAGATTGCGTTGCACTCAACGTTTATTAAATACTGTATAAGCAAAGTAATGAAAAATTATTTTAATTATTAAAAAATGTTTATACTTGCATTACGGTTGCGCATATTTAGCATTTTTCTTTTCAAGAAAAGACGAAGCTATACATGGAAATAAAACGCAAATATGTTTTGATACTTACATTTTATTAGACTGATATATTTTATGATACTTAATTCTTTTTTTTATTTCCAGCAGAATTTAATACTCTTGGACAAATTAGGGAATACTTTATAAACAATATATAAACTTATGTATAAATATATCCTAATACTTTATTCTGTGTTGTAAAACGTTAAACTTATAAATTTTTACGTATATTTTATATAAAAAAAATAATGTCATAAGAAACAGGAAAGATTTTTGACATAGTTAAAAGATGTATGAATTATATATCGTATACTTGAAGGTAAATCGTATCGTATTTTCTGTTTAGATGTAACAATGTAAAAAAAACAATTAAGGTCAATACGCAACGTCAGATTAATTAAAATAATTATCTAAAAACAACTAACCATCATCACCATTAGCTTATATAGTCCCACTGGAGAGACACGGGACTCTTATGTGTATATCATCATAAGTCACCACGCTGACCAAGTGCCGGTTGGCAGATGTCATGATTAACTTTTTAATTCTTCGATACGTCGGTTTCTTCGCGATATTTTCCCTCGCTATATCGCTCCCTCGCTCCGCTTCTAGCACTAGTTATGTGAATAATGTGCAGATGTCAGATACATTGAAAAATAATACTATATTTTTGCAGTCCGATCTCGAACCCTCAGTTTTTCGCTGTAAAGTCCGACCACTGAAACGCCTCCGCCTCGATAACTTATACCAAACAATAAATAAAATTTGGCCATTAATTACTAATACGTTTTTACAGTAACGTCAACCCTGTCTGAGCTAATAAGGCTTATCTGGAGTGGACTCACGGTTGTAGTTTCGGCGCCGGATATTGAACCAGCGCTTCCCAAATCTAGACTCATATATTGCCGGTCATTCACATTTGCACGAATACGCAAACCCACAAGTGCCTATACTACGATATTTACAATAGGCTTTACCGTGCATCAGCACAAACATTCGTATATTGTACGAATGTGTGCACGCAAATAATAGAACCGGTTAAAGCGACGACTAATACATTCAACTACTGAATTACATTAATTAAATATGAACGATGAATTCCATATGCTACTTAGTGAGTGTTAATAATTGCCGTTGCAAAAAGCGTTCCAGTTAAATTAAAGTCAATAAAAGGGAGGCCATTAGTATAAGTATTATGAAAGTAGAGGCGAGGCCAACTCGTTACCTGCGACAACGGATGAGCGTTATCACATTACATCGCATGTTCCCTGGGGTCTGGGCAAATAATGTAAAAAAGTGTGACTATCGGTGGAAATAGCATGAGGATATTAATTCATATGCTACATTAGAGACGACTATGTGATTAAGGTGATTAAGGACGATTAAGGATTTCGATAAATAGCTTAAATTCTCTTTTAAATAAATTGACAGTGCTGATTCGGTTGTTTGCTTGTTACATTAAATTTCACAATTACTATTGAAAAAGTTCAAATGAAAATGAAGTTATTGGAATCATACACAAACTAAAACTCAACCAACTTTACAGTCTTTTAAAAACTAGTTTGTTGGTTCTTCAGCATTTCACGTAAGCCGAGTACATACTTATAAGTTTACTGATGTACTTTCGAAAGCCAAGTCAATTCAATTTAATGTTCCATTGTATAATATATCCAAATATTTTAACGTGTAACTTTTAATGAATATTATAAAAACAGAAATCAGCGTAACGATTGACTTCTGATTTATTATTATATGTATTATAATCATTTAGTTTAAAAATATATTTCAAACGTGATATATTTTTAAATTAAATGACTATTTTTCAGTAGTCTCAAGGTATATTTTACAAAATATAATCCTTATGGGTATTTAACTTCATGCTCTTTGTATAGTAGTAAATATGAAACAATCGATATTGTATGAACTGTCGATAGTCTAGCCAAAGTTTATTCACCGAGAGCGTTAAATAAAACTTCGATTTATCAAAAAGAAGAGTCGCCATTCGACATAATTATAAAAATAATTAAGATGAATTGATTATGTCTGCATTGCATTCGTGCTTTTCATTTAATGCATCGACGTTTCATCTTAAAAATGTTTTATATATAAATTTCATATACTTTAATATTGCCTTCATTGTATAATTATTTTTTTTCTTCTGATAAAAAAATACTCAATGTGATGATAACTGACGGATGCTACCTTGTACCAGAAAACTTGTATTACATAATTGACATAACCACAATTATCTCTAACACTGTTATGTGAAGAACAACCAAATGCACCATCAATTATAGACTTATATGAAAGGTAATAAATAGAATACTCGAACGATTCATAGTTAAAAACGTTTGTATAAAGGCGAACAGTGAAAGTCAATGACATTTGGGTTTCAGCAAAGGACTTTAGACGACGGGTGTCTTACAAAGCGGGGCATTGAACAGACAGTAGAACCAACACAAAATGCCGACGTTTAATTTCTATACATCTATCTATTCGACTTGTCTGACTCCCGAAAAATGGTTCAGTAACAATTTAAGATGGCGTGCTGTATCATTTATAAGGGCTACATTCTCCAATCAGTTAAATCGTATATTTTATACTATATGGACATCGGTTTGTTAATGAGACCACTTTACTCAATTATTCGTTTTTAGACGACAGTTATTAATTTTGTACAACTTCTCGATTCAAAACTCATATACAAAATACAATAGGATAGGATTTGGGTTTAATTAATGTAGGAACAATATGCGTAGATACTTTCGAATAATCCTACTAATATATGCAATATATAAACGCAAAAGTAAATAGTAATAAATAATAAGTATAAATGGATGAATAATGAGATAAATTATAGTCTGGATAGTACATATGCTACATGTTACCCGGGTGTCACGGGAGTGACGCCGCAGGTCACGCTGGTGGTTTATAAATGAGAAATAATATTATTAATGTGCTTCTACCACATCAGTACGAGCCGCATTTTGGTATTTAAAACGTCATAGAATTTTGGTCATCTGAAAAGATGTAAGTCCTAAAAAATTATGCGCACATGTAAGGTGTATATATACTCTACTTCTAATTTCCTGGCGTCCAATGCTCGTATTTTTAAGCGTAAAAATTAAACCTTAACTATTATCTAAATTAATATCCCAATTTGAAATGAAAAATTTTTATTGACTAATTCACAGAAAGTATCAATAAATCACTTTAACCTTCGTTTCTAATGATTGATATCCTTTTGGGGAAGGTAGACTGGAATTGTCATTTCCCTGCAGTCACGTAGTATATAGTGATATTTTTTAAAGACTATTGATATTTTATAAGAACAATTGTTTACTTAAAGTAACGGGGATCAGATCAGTTGCCACGATTGACGTTTATATTCGTTGAAGCACGTAACATTGAACATTTATTGAGCATCAGTTGATCAACATTGTAAGTAAATGTTGCTGGCAACTATTTTTAATGATGTCGCACCTAGACCGCGAGCACTTCAACATGCCGTTGTCAACTCTGCAACACGTAGAGTTGCCAACAACTCCGGAACACGTTGAATTAACTTTGTTGTTAAACAAATGTTTACAGTGAAAATAATATTTGACGCCCAAACTGCACGTCCATGGTACAGTTATATTTATATTGTATTATTTTATTATTGGTGTTTTAACAAAGTGTTAATGTTTTTAAAAATATTACAAGTTTATGTTTCTATTATTTATAAAGGCGGTTCATTAAAAACCAACGAATTTTAGCGATCGAAATTTTTCTACTAAATTATTTGCATATCTATTGTTTGTATACAAAAACTATGAAAATAAATTCGACAACTTAATCATAAAAAAAATAAAAACTATTGGATCCATATATGTATCTATTTCTAAACGTGAAATGCAATATGGCTACTTTTCAAATAACAGAACCAACTTCATTGTTTGCAGCAATTGCGACAATTATTGCGCTGACTCATACATGAGGGCTATTTAAAAGACTTCTTTGTCTTCGACAAATAAATCAATGTTATCTACACCGTGCAGAGAAATGTTCACATTAATTGCTATTCAGTTAAAACATTATTGACGGAGTAATGGCACGGATTTTCGCAATGTACTATACTCTCGCTTCTTTATTCCTTTGTGATGCAGCTCCATCAAAGTTGCTATTCAAACATTCGCTCAGAGAGTTAGTTCTAGTTATTTATTTTTAAATTTACAGACTAGCCTTGGAAATATTTGAACGTGTAAATCGTAAGCATGCTCAATAGCCGGAGTATGAGTAAAACATGAATGTTTTAAACTTATTGCATAGAAACATGTTATATTTACGTAACATATGATTCACAAATAGAGAAAATTTTAAGTCACGTTTTACTATTTATATAAAATAGAATGATTACATTTAAATATATGTATATATATTACCTGCGATACATAAGGTCATTATGCGGTAGCTGAATAACCTTAATATATTTTGAGTGTACGAATGTTAAATTACAATTTTCATAATCGTGTACATATTTGATAAAATACGTATGCATTCCTGTAAGAGGATTTAATTGCGAAACATAATATTCCACAGTTTCCACGAATGAAGTTTTAACAATTAGTACTGTAATCGGATTAAAAGCATAATTGTTTAATATTACAAGCAGCATACAATGTAGTGATTTTAATAGAAAATAAAATTAATTTAAGAGTGGTAAGTAATCCATCAAAAATACATCAAAGCAGCAGCGTAGCAGTAACGGCTATACTCTAATCTAGGTAATGTTAAAAGTTTTCTACAAGCGTGTGTTCTAATCTACATTAACTAATAATAAACAATAGAAAGCTCATAATAACGAAAATATATTACACGAGGAATAGGTTCAAACTTATAATAATTGATGGATAATCAATTCGATGATTGGTTACCCCAGAATACCGTTATTATGTATTATGATAGCATTGATTCTGTTTTATTTTGTCCAGAAAGAGGGCCGCACGTGTTTTTAACCGATTTCCAAAAACAAAAATGAGGAGGTTCTATCTTCGTCTGTATGTATGTATTATTAGGATCAGCATATTGTATTACATCGTACTTATGACAACATTGCGTTATTGGATTACATAATATTTTCATGTCATTCTAGGATCTTGATTCTTGATACATGCGAGCTTCGACCTATCGAGACTCTATGGTATACAATCAATGTATTGAAGGATATGAAGTCGCGTGTATCAAGCTCAAAACAAGCGAAAATATTAATTCATATATTTGCGCTTGTGCAAGGCAAATAAAGTATCAATGAACCGTAAATAAGCGCCTTCTGGACAAGGTCCGCAAGTGAAATCTCTACGTCTGCCCTATAATACTTAAGAATAGTCATGCTAGAGTGATTAAATATAACAAAAGCAGAAAAAAAAATCAACGTCTAAAATATATTAAATTGAAAAACAGCCCAACACGATTACGTGATTGAATCGCATACAAGGTTGGAGAGAACCGTCGGATTGGAAGTAGCCACCACTTTTGTTGTTTGCGAGTGTCGGAATAATTAACTGAATGAATTGTAAATGCAGCGTGTAGGTACTTACTGTTACTATCACAAGGTATTGTTCGGCAATTTCAATATTTTGTCTCACCAATATAATCGAATAGGCGAATAAATACTGAACTAATTGCAATACGTATAGTGTATAGTATACATATCTATAATAATAGAGCCACACAATGCCCAGATATAAAGTAATTAATATCAAATTGTGATTTGTTACAGTGTAATGAGTTTATGCTAAAATAATGTACCTATAGCAGGTAATATATATTCAATTCGATTATATATATTAGTTATAAAAATTTATTGCATTTTCATATAATCACATTTTTTGTTGTTTTGAGATATTAATTTAATAAATTTCCATTCATCTATGTTTCAACTTGTTCGAAAAACTAAATTTAGGATAATGTCGGTCTTTATTGCATGTGTCTTTATTATATGAGTAATCAAAGAAAATTAGGGTAGAAATATTTTACTATTCCATAGAATAAAGCTTTTGAAACATAATTTGTGCTAAGTTTAATGTGTTTTTTTTTCACTTTAAATATTTAAGGCACAGGTGTAGTGAGCACGCGTCGCATTAGGCAACTTCCGCATTTTTATACGTAACCATTTAAAGGTGGCAGCCGGCGCTCGGCCCAGCACCGCATAATGGAGTCGGAAGAACAGTTGTATTCTACAAACAGGAATCGGTATTTATCGCCTACAATAATTTCGCGTGCTACACTTCGCTCCATTTTTCACCATCACATTTCTTACATGGCAACATCTATGTAAAATTACATAGTACAACTTCCGTAATGAGATATATTTGGCGTGATACAGAGCTGGCACTCCAATGGTATGGAGATATTCATCAGTTGCAATTACCGGCCCATGCGTATGCACTTGTTTATCTATGTGCAGTATGCATCACGTTCACAATTTATTTACCCACATGGTCTAACTATGATTTGCATCGTCATTAAATACAAGGCGCTTGAGACTCCTTTTTGCTTTGTTATAGCTTTCGATTTCAACTGCTAATCACCCGAGCTGCGACTGTTTCTTGTTTAATTTCAGTCTTAAATATCAATTAGTGTCCCAACAATAGAAACTTGCGAAATGTTACAGGTCCGAGGATCCGAATAGCTTGAGAGGGAAGCGAAGGTCAAAAGGGAATGGCGGCTACACGACCGGTTGAATTTTAAACGCAACGTTTAAAAGCAAATTGCTGTTAGCAAAGCCCGCATCGCTTTAGCCGTGAAACCGCTTCCAATGCTAGTGCGCTGATGGAAAACTGTCGCTAACATAATAATAACCGCAAATAACTTGTACATATGCTAATAACTACATTTTGTAATTATTATAAAAAATCCTTAAACCGGCTTTAAATAGTCAGATCCTGACCTATTTTCGATAGAATCACATGAAAAGTAACAGCTTTGGAATATAAAAAAAATCATTAAAATCGGTGCACCCAGTAAAAAGTTATGACAACAAACTCAAAACAAAACAAAATCAAGTCGAATTTAGCTTCCTCCGCAACTCCTTTTTTAAAACAAACAAACAAAGCGTTATCTATTTACATATTGGCAAAATTACTCATTTCACAACCTTCATAAATCATATTGTTACATTGCTAATTACATCATCATCACCCCAAATATATTCCCACTGTTGGACGCGGGCCTCCTATGAGGGTGCTTATTAGAAGAATTTAAGCAAATTGTTTACGTCAATGAATAAGTAAAATTAAACAGATAGAACAAAGAAATGCTTCAACCTTGTATGAAGTTTTATTACAGCCTCAATTGAAACCTTTACCCCGATTTCTTTAAAGTTGGGTAACACCCATCCGCGCCAATTGTGAGGCGTCTTGTAGCTATTGATTTACGAAATGTGCACACAGCGAACAATCCTACCAGCGAGCTTATAAATATTTTATGTAAATTACTGGTGAGACAACAAAGATAAACATTAGTGCCGTTTATAAATTTAAATATCTTATGGAACGAGTACACATAGTTCGTTAATTGTTATTATTAAGAAACAATCTCACAAAATGTTTGACAAGAAATTAAACTCAATACAGCTGAGTTTGTTTCAGAACATTCTTTGGAAGTACATTATTTGATCTTTTTACCGACCAGCCCAATAAATGTTTGTTAGGTAATCTCATAAAAAAGAGAAATTCAAGTGTGAAATTTTCAACGAACTGCCAGAATCCATTGTGACTTTGTTTTTCCTTACGTTTAAACTTTGCGTCAGCAATTGTTGTCAGGTGTTTTGTACCACGGCCCACTGACATACTTATGTGGTGGACAAAAACTATACAAGTGATGAGCTTGTAATGTGAGTAGAAGCGGTCGACCCCGTCATTTGTTTGTCTCGTCCATTAGCTACGATCAATTATAATATTATTGGAGAAATCGCTCACAGCAACAAATTTAGAATAACTACGAGGCGTTTTGTTTCTAACTAGTTTCTAGATTAGAACAAGATTACAACCAAGTATTTTGTACTGTATTCGTATCGATAATGTATTTGTGAATATTATCTTTTTTTTGTATATAAAAGTCATGGAATACGTACAAATTATATATGATTGAGCCAAGGTTAAATGAAACGACACTATTAAAACTCATACGTCATTGTATAATTAAATAAAAAAAGGTAAACAATGGCCTTCCAGTTCAGGTTCGTTGAGGAGTGCTATCTATTGCATTGTTCGCGGTATGCGATAAAACCAGCTCTAAGTCTAGTTTCAATTTAACAAAGCATACGAATGACTGCGTGAGGTCAACACACGCTACTGAATACTTCATTTGTGATTCTGCACTTACATGTATGTAGTCGGTCGATTCTTATGAGTCAATCTTTGATTTTATTATATCACTTTCGTAGTTAAGTAACTAATTATGATCACGATATTTATTGGGAGTGAGATTGTTTGTTGACATCGTATAATTATTTTCAATCAAACAGGTTACCGACGTCCCTAGGGGCGAGGTACCACTTCAGATTATAAAATAAGACAAAATGAAAACAATTACCTATAATACAAACACAATCTAATCACGCGAATCGGTAAAAAGAAGTTATCGAGTAACGAAGTGAGAACCTCCTTCGTTTTGGGAACGTCGGTTAAATATACAACAAACAAGAAGCTAATAAAATCGATAGTTTTAACGACTGTACCCGGGTGTATACGCGACTGCCGAAATGGTATCTTAGAACGATCGCAATTGTTACGAAACAATGTCTACGGAGTACGAACACATTACGATGTTCTCTTTTAGATCGACGCGTGACCTATATATACGTTTAGATGCAACAACTTATCAAATACGACATACGAGTCGAATTCATATTTTAATGTTTCACTTATCGCACACTTCACATTTACATGTTAAAGAAATAATTTTTTCATATTACCGTCTCTCTAAATATTGTAAAAGTTGCACGGAATTTCTATGTGAAAGTAATTAATTTTTTATGGGCAGCAATTTAAAACTTGGAGCTGTAGCTTTTAATTCTAGTTTTAATGTATGTGTTTCTTTTTATAGAAGGGCAAACCGCTTGAGGCGAATGCGTGGAGCAAATATTTTTAAACACACCGAGCGTTTTGTAATCACACAATCGATTTGCCGATGCCTACTTTTTGGACACCCAGTTATGTTGCTAATTTCCGTATTATGTTGGCACATAGAAGGCTAATTATACGGTATATTTATTGTTGTTTAAAATATTTAAATTATTCTTATGAACGTTTTAAGATTTAGATAAAAATTTAGTGTTTTTAATTGGAATAGTTATTTGTAAAGATGCTGTTGTGTGTGATTATATAAATTAAGGGAATCTTACAAACTGTTACCTATAAATTGAAATAATAACTACGAGATTAAAATCGAACATGTTTATAATATAAATCATTTATATTCATCCCACAAATGACTACTGTTATGCAATGTTAAGCGTGTTCAATAACAGTGAATGTATTTTACATTTGAATAAACATTACAACTATTGATTTCGTGTTAATAAAAACGTGCACGTGTGCGTGTGTATCAATGTGTGTGACGTGTCGTGTTGTGTAGTGGCCACTTCCTACGGAACGGTTCCCGTAGATACCTGAATGGTATCTCTTCTCATTGTGAGTCACTCGGCGGTGAGTTCGACGGTTCCTTGTGTGCTGGCGACTGCTGCCGCTGTCGCCTCTCGGACCGCGAGGCAGATGCCCACCTGCTGTGTAATATGTAACACCTTATAAGCCTAACTGCCGTCCAATCATTCTTGCGCCTTCTAAGGGTCAAATGTCGATATGTCGTTCAAATCATAATAATCACTACAAAATTAAGGTCAAACATAATAAATAAAGAACTGATTAGCGGTAGGTAATATATAATTATAAGCTGTTGAATTAAAATATAAAAAATATATATAGCATTTATAGGCTATAATGAAAAAAAAAACAGTTTTAATACCCCAATTGTACACCTTCAATTTCGTTAGTAGAGTCCGTTGAACTCGTGTCTGATAAGGGCCGAGGTGAGGACGCTTATCAGGTGACGCAATGCAGGCCCAAAAATATTCGGCAAAGCCCTACCGTTTTCGAGAGCTAAGCGATCAATACCAGCCGTGAATAGCATGCCGGTGTCTCCCTTATACACAGAATATATATTGGAAAAAGGACACGATATAACGTTACAACGTCTTTATATTTTAACTCATGATCAAATCGATGAATGTCTCTGTATAAATATCATGAGTATATTTAATAAAAAGAGCATTTCAATTATTGTGATTACATTAAAACTAAAATTCAAATAATTCTCAACATTTTACTTTTCAGAGCAATTTTAGAATATTAAACGTGTATTCGTATTAGGGTTTTCTTTTATTTTTGGCTCAAGTGCATTAATTTTCCATCTGTATTTTCATATAGAAATCTACGGTGCTTTTATATGTTGGAATTTATATAACGTAATATCATGTCAAGGGCTCTTACGAGTATTAATTTCATTGCTTGCGTTTTAAGATTTGTTCGTCTACTGTACTGGAAGCACTAACTCTTCAAGGTTAGCACATTAAAATAGATTTCATTTTAATTTTGATAGCGTAGGTAATTTTCTGTTTTTCTACAATGAGAAGAACAAAAAACCAAATAAGTGTTTCGAATGTTCGATTTTCGAACGAATGTTTGAATCAATTACTTTAACAGCCATAGATGACTATATAGTAAATAGATAAATAAACACGCAGAGTTGTGAGTATCAATACTCTGAACATCCCTCTTATTCGAGAGTTAATTAATAATAATGTTCACAGCAATTGAATGAGCCGTATGCGATAGCTACGGGTTCATGAGGTCCAGACAAATTGACGACTGGAATAAAACACAACTATACTCCAGTCGTATATAATGACTATTTTTATACGTTATGAAAATCTCTATTTCAATCAAGAATAAATTATTGATTATAACCGCGTTGCATCATACATAATGTCCGTCTTTTAATACACTTTTTTATGCTATCACTGTTTTAACGAGTCGTTATTATTAATTTTTTTATACCAAACACTATTATGTTTAAATTGTTATTAACATCATGCAATGTTGCGATTGTACAGTGCGTAATGATAGACAATATTAAAAAATCTGACGAGCGTATCGTTCCGAAACGATGAGCAAGAGTGATCTAAAGGTAGCTCGCAGCAACTGGTAGCGGTAACAAACATACATAATATTTCATTGTTAACCGCAAGTACGCTCCACGACTTGTTTAAATGTTAAACGAATCACAATAAAAATATTACGTTTATCACTTCACGCGAACAATTTCATTATTATTTTTTTTCAGTGTTTAAATAACAATGATCGATTAGCTACTTATAACGGTTGTGAAACAGCAAATAGTTATTGCTAATTAACTGTAGAAAATCTACCCGAGTTATCGCAACTTCCATCACAAAGTAAGCAATCATAATCAAGAGTTTTAGACGTCCAACGTTCTTCACTTATTGTTGGACACCTCTAGCTATTCCTAATACCTATACTTTACGCTTATAACATTTTTTTTTAATTCCATCTCATCGCCCGGTTCATACAGTAGGTAAATATAAGGGAAGTCGTGACTTACCTAGCAGCAGTTAAACATTGTAGGCATTCGTATGTACTGTTTCAATATTAGTCACTTATTTAAGCTGATCACGAACGAATATTTTACTTTTTACATTTAATGCTCGGAATTATTACCTTTCGTCGTTCAATTATGCTCTGAATAATAATTCAACATTATTTACTGTTTGTTTTCTATTACTTTTTTGAGTTAACTCTCTTTAAATAGCGTAAGAGTTAAACAAACTAACAATCAACTACATTTTGTTCATCGAAATGCTTGCTGTACGATAGTTAGCCAGATACCTGTTGTCTCGTGTTGTATGTCTATGATTGATGGATATAATCATGCATTCGGAGGTAAATGGGGATGACTACATGAGGTGTTGGGCATGCCTATACGGGCGCTATGAACGACACCTTATCACGATTCATCTCGGGCCAAGTATACTTTTTACATTAACTGTTTGTTTACAACGTTGCACCGCAAGCAAAAGCTGGTTTTGTTCGTGCCAAGAATTTAGTGTAGTTATTATTACGTGCTATTACGTCGTTATGGTACCATAGTGATAAAGTGTGGTTGAGGTGCGTGTTGGGTCACCAGCTAACTAAACCATTACATATAACAAAAACAACTTAAAGGGTTTATTGAAAAAAAAAAACATGTAAAAACAATATAAAAATAAATAAAAACATTCGATAGACACTGGACAAGGTTATTATATTAAAATTGCCGGATTGTTCGAACCGCGCATGAACTGGAGGTCAATCTCATTAAAATAGTTTTAGGTAACGGAGCGATTGAAATTCACAAACCATTACTTTAAAATTATGTATATGAAGTAGGTATTTCGAAAGTGATAATTTTAACGATAGTTCGACGTACTCGCGTTCCATATTCAAACAATCTAGAATCAGATTCACGATGGCCCCTTCGTTTGACCCTTGTTTGAAAATCGGGCCAAGCAAAGAGTGAGTGTCTCGCTAGTTTCGCGAGTGTCCAGCATCCATCGACGTCGACCAATTGACACTTGACCCCCGCGACGTTTTCGTCGCAACCTTGGACTCGTAAGTACTGGGGACCTTACGCCTGACACCTGACGTCACCAACTATGCTCCTATTAATCGAATTTTGAAGCGAAGCCAGTACTCGCGGGTCATTAAAGGTAAAATTGATTAGTTCAGGCAAAATGGTTAGCAGCATGTAAATTTGGCAATATTGCGAAGTGATTGTTTGCAGTCCTTACCTTGAGACTGCTGTTGAGCAATGTAGGGTGCCAGAAGACGTGTTCGCTTCTTCTCATATCCCTTTTGTGTGATGTCCCCTGCAAACAAGGCGCACATTATATATATATAGACTATTAATACATACCATGGTTTATAACGTTCATTCTATACCTACAAACCAGCACATGTATGCATTTCAATATCTAGAACAATTCCCTACAAACTTCAGCATAAAATGGATAAACAATTATTTAGGAACAGCAATATATTTGTAGATGTTAGTTAGTACGTAAAAACAGTTCATATAAAATTATTGAATAATTCAGATAGGATACGCGTAGACCTAACAACATAATAAAATAAACGAAGAAACAATATCATATTCACCAACAATATAAACAGAACACAAACTACAAACTACAAACACATTCCCACAATCGTCAAAACATAGAAATAATAAAACGAGTATTAGCGACCTTGTTTTAATTACATTAGCAAAAACTCACGAAAATAAGGAGGATATATGGAAGAACTTTGTACTTAATATGAGTTAATTGAATTTACCGAGAAATAATATATCCAGACGTAAACGAGGTTTGTAGTGAACCAATACTAGTTCGCGCGACGTCCAATTAGTCATTAGAGGAAATCTGTAAGGTGGCTAAACAGTTGGTCGTATTGAGAGCACGATATCAGTCTCATTATTATACAACTAACTAGCTGCTCGTCCCGCTTCTGCCCGGCTTGACTCGGGATAAAAACAAAATGCCCGAGACACTCGATTATCGTCGAGATTACGTGGCTTTTAAAAATCGGTTCATTATATCCAGAGATTACTCCCTGCAATGTCACAAACTCACAAAAACAAAAACTTTACATATTTATTTATAATATTAATAAAGATCGATAAAAATAATTGATAAACATGCAGATTGTTCAAATTACATTTTGACAGAAATTGATTTATAGATCGATGCTTTAAACATATAATTACTTTAATATGTATTTATGCATTAGATGATAAGCACCGTACGCTTATAAAAGTAGAATTGTTTCTGCTACTTAATATGACCATGTTAAAAAAAAATAAAAGATCATCCTCATCATCACCAACCCATATATGGTCTCGAATTCCCGACTTTTCCTATTGAAGTCCGAGGTCATAACCACTGTACCACCACTGCTTCAAAAGATTAACGTAACTAATTATTTCAATTACATATCTAACTAATTTGAAATTTCAAGTGAATAATTTTTGTATTTTGGTAAAGTCACTTCCTATACGATAATAAAAGTCCTAACTGCTGGGTCTTTTCGCATGTACACAATGTTACACACTTGAGATTAACATTATAAAGGTAGCCACGACAACACAAGCTTACAGAGAACACCCCACAGCGTCTTTGAAGATCGTTTATAATAGAATCCTTGGGTCGACGATCAAAATTCGCTGGTGTACAGAGGGTGGGTTGAGTACCTAGAATATTAGCAAGTCTTTCGTAGACAATTAAAAATATATTCGCTTACATGTTATAATGTGTAATTGTAAAACGATTATAACTGTTTACATTTTAAAATTTATAATTGTAAGATGCTTATCATTATTCAAAAATCATTGTCCACATATCAATGTAAATGTTTGTAGTCCATGTAGCAAATTATGTCAATCGAACATTATAGTTATTTATGAATGTTAAATGAATCAAGTAAATTCAGTTCAAAATTTAAATGACCAATTATGCTTAACAGTATACTTTTTTACAAGTATACTTAAAACTTCTTACACATTAAATTGTTTATAATGTCTGTAGAGCGAGATCACCATGGCAACGCTGCTGCATTCGTTTTTTATCAATAAATAGCAAAACAACAATAAAAAATTACAATATAGGACCGATTTTGATGATATTTCTTAAGTACAGGAATAAATTGAGACTCTAGTTCTTATCCTAAAAATCCCATAGGAAGAGGAAGTATGCGGGGTAACACCGGGGTCTGTCTATCCTTTGACCACGCGGGTAAAGACGGTAGCAGAAAGGCAGTATAAAAAAAATAAACACATTTTTGTATATAGATACTTCCTCCCTACTTCGTAGCACAAGAAATAACTTGCTAGTTGCTACACGCCCATACACCTATCTACTCCCTACCTATATAAATAATTTCAATCACTAAACAATCTAATTTATGTTTTACTTGTATTTACGTTGCGTTTTCATGGCCCAGTTAATTTATTTATTAAGTTAATTTATTTATTTAACAAAAGATTTTTAATGGATATTGATATGGTCACCATAAGATTTTGTTAGGTTAAGAGTAAAAGTACTGATTTGCGAGATTTGCTTTTTACAAGTTTTGTTTTTTATGGGATTCTATTATATAAACCACAACAGCAAAGTCATCAAATAAATTATTAAATTTTACTCGGAAATTTTTTTAGTCTTTGACGTGAAATACCGCGAAGTATTGCAGGCCATTGGACTGAAGTTAATATTTCTACAAATAAGTTTTATAAAACGAAATAATATTGTTTTGTGTAATTTAATTTTTTAAAGATTTTTAATAATTATTATTATTTTTATAAAATAAATACATAATGTCATTTTATGAGATCTTATATAGCCCCGAATTCCGGCTGTCATTCACTTACTTCAGACCTACGTATATTTTGTTTTCTTAATTCCAATTTTTTTAAATTCAAATTCTGATATCGAATTACAGTTTGGCTCGCTCACGCTACGGTTGAAATAAATCGAGTTAGACCTGTCATCCGATAACATACAATGCCATTATTATTGCATCCATGTATATGCAACATTAAAAAAAATTACTGTTAATATTAGTTATAAGGAGGAAGGACATGCATATCTACCGTTGTTTATTTATATCAATGTAAATAAGTATTCCATTCTCATAATTATAATCAACAATTGTGATTGATTATTAATTATTATTAATGACAAGCTATTGTTACATAGATTACAGTGAAGGTACTAGAGCAGTCGTGTCAATATGTGATGCACGGCACATCAAGCTAGTGTCAACAGCACTGTCTACTAAGAATACAAACATGCGTAATCAAGGTGCATTCAAGAGATAATAGTCTCTATACTGATTGTTTTAATGTCGTTTCTATGAAGCCATAGAAAATATTGATAAGTAGAACCACGATTGTTTTGTTTTGATTGGCCAGAATTCTTAAGGAATGCCGAAGTTGGAAATTAATTATTTTAATCCTAGCACGCATCTTTTTTGAGTGGGAAAAACTGTTAACTTATCGTTGATGTTATATTAAAATAAAAACATGTATCATAATTTGAAAATACTATAATTTTATTGACTTGAAAACTCTTAATAGTGTTTCAATGACTGATTGACAATGGATTATATTATGTAGCCTGATTCTGGCATCAAATATAATTACAAACGTTGTGTTTGATTTGACATCTATGTCGTCACAAAATGGCGCAAAATCGATCCCATTCCTAGTTGTATCGTATGTATTATACTATGTATTGAGCCTCCACTCTCCGGTGTCACCGAAGATAATTGAATTTTGCATCCGCTCGGGGAGGACTTGCATTCTACCTGACATTTTACGGATGAACTAAATATCCAACACAAACAAGGAATATATATGGAGTGATCGATAGTCAGACAGATAGATTAGGTACGTTAACGCGTGGCTTTGATTAATAGGAATATGAAATGGCGTAAAAGCTTTTATGGTGACTTGACGCATGTTAGACTTTACGAGAGAGTCGTCTAGAAATGTGTAAAAACATGTTATTATGTCGTCCCACTTATTTTAAGCCATTTTTTTATTTGAAATTGAAATCGAAGTATATCTCGCGTATCACGTGAATCAATGTTGCAACGTTGATTTTAATGAAATTACAAACTTTTACTTCGGCTTCTTTTTATACCTCGTTCTTTATAAAGAACGTAAAATATTTCGCTTCTCGTTGCTTTTCGTGCTATAAATTCAATTTAAACGTATAAATGTATGGCTTTAACTTTAAATATCAATTATTAAAACAACGCAACAATGTCCCCAGGCTTAGCTGCAGGTGTGTCGCGCCCTGTGTCCTCCCGAGATACATAACTATAATGTATAGGTACCGACAATGCTCCTATACTTGATGCAACGAGAGTAAGTATCATCTAGTTTAATGTATCGTCACAAAAGTTATTTTAAAAATAATCTCTTTCTTATAATAATTGTTATCGTACCTAATGTAAATAAGCATACACAGTTAAAAAATTAAATAATTGTTAGAATAATTTTTATCGTTGATAAGATGCAGATTATTGCGTATTACTGATAAAGATATGACATCATTTCTTTGCATTTATAATATGTGTTTGATGCAATGGAAAATTATGTATATTTTTCAACATTCACAACACCAAAAAATAAATAATATTGTTTATTTTCATTTTTATATTTAAACGATCTTATTAAGCTTGTCTGAACTGAACTTGATCAGAAGCTTAAAACAGAATGTTGTAAAACGATGATAAAAGAATATAGGATGCCCTTAATTAACTGTCTCATATGTCTGGATTCTCACAAAGCTACTCCACACGTGTCAAAGACCGTTATGTACGATATGGATACGACAAGTAATAGTGTTACTAAATGGCTAACTGAGCACATGAATGCATACATGAATTCAAAACACATTTAGAATATAAATTATTAGAAATGTTTTTAATGAAGATATAAACCGACTTAAAATTCTTACAACTATATCAAGTAGGAAAATATGGAAGGCACCTGGAGGCATCAAAAAAAACAATGACTATTTCAATTCACCCGGTCGAAAGTTCTGAGGTAACAAACCAAAAAAAAATACACTCGAATCCTCCAGTTAAAAAGTCAAGTGAGTAAACTAAAACAAATTTAAGATACACAACCTACTACTAATAAGACACAAAAACAAAATTGTGTCCGCTGAAAAACGCAGCTTTCAAAATAACTGATCCATGGACTATATGGTAAAGTGGGCTGTCATTCGTCGCTTTGACATCGTCCTAGCTTTATAGAACAGTTAGTGATCTATAAAAATCGTCTCGGCACGCAACAGTAGTGCACTTGTTGTCGATGTCGACCAACCTAATTGAACATTAACCCATTGACGTAATAGCAAAAGGGGTCCGCAGAGATCACGTAGGATGCATTTATCGTATATATCGCTAGGCATATTATATTCTTCATACAATATCATTGAACCTACTACTTGTAAGTATAGAAATTAAAATACAATATTTTCATTACCGTGACCGTAATATTCTTATAATATAATTAATTAATCAAACAATAATATATTACGACAAGTCCCAAGTGGAATGGTACGTGACAATGAGAAAATCCATCCATTTCGCAAACGTATGGGTTGCTAATTGCTTTTCTTTATAACGGAGGAAAAACTCAAAGGTCACTGACATGCACAAAAATTTCTCTTCCCGAATACAACTCGGGCACAACATCTCATTTCGTCTCCGTACGTTTTATTTCAGCATTACAAAACAAAAGCCAGGCTGTTAAAGTTTGAAATGTGATGTAATGAGTATGTATATCGCATGGGTATGTAAATTGTTTAGGTTTCCGTCATTTGAATATATGGGATATTGTACTACCACTTTATACTGAGTTACAATAAATAAATTCCTTGAATAAAACTCAATAAAAAACAGAATTATAGAAAATGTTTATTTTTATACGCAAGCTATAATTAAACGACAATGTTATTTATTTCATGTTAAAGGTATCTTTTGCTTTTATGAAAACTGCTTTGTATATTAATTTAAAAACTTATCCAGCTACTAACTTGGAGAGCGTTCGAAGGTAAATCTTTTTATTTATCGTCTGATAGAGACGTTTGCAACATGGGTCCAATTATCTTCCAACAATATTATTTTAACAAAAAATGTAATGTTTTCATTTTGAAATGGTTCACTAGACTGGATTTGTCAACCGATTAAAATGAAATATTATTACTGCATGTGTGCCATGAATCACATCTTAACGAAAACCTTAAAAAAATGAAGAAACAGTCGAACCTTTCTCGAGTTTTACGCTTAGTAACACAATTGACGGTTAATTTTTATTAATATAGAATACTATGAACGAAACCCAGTAGCGATAAGACCGCCACCTTTACTTTGCTTTAAGTTTCTTATATCTTTTATTCATACCATACCATTCATATACTAGTGCAACCAAGTATGAATTATAAAATTTGATCACATAAATAAATTATGGCAACTGCAGCCATCTTAGGTGGCAATATGTAGTCCATCACTCATTACAAACTAAGAACAAATCATTGTTACAATGCCGCACTTAATTTACGTTCTCCATTCTACGATTGCTGGATTTGAATTCATTTGAATTCAAACTATGTACACTCATTTTAACCACACACACACAACTTTTACACATTTAATTTAAGTTAAAGAATTTATATTTTTATTAATATTTTTTATATTTAAGTTATATTTTTGTTTAGAACCCAAAAGGTAAGTTTACGAATAACAAATATGAATAAATGTTTTATACATCTAGGTAATATTAATATTTATTGAGAGCCTTGAAAAGTCCAGCAATGTTCTTAGATAACTCCTGCGATATCAGCTTTGGCCGACAGACAAACTTCGTATGTACACAGTTTGCGCCCATATGGATACACACTAGTTGATTCTACAAAATGTTATTAAAACAAAGTTATAACTGGCAACACTAGGCTCTTGGACTAATAGCATAAGCTATTGTTTCTTCTTTAAAACAGATAATTAGAAAAAAAAATGATCACATTAAGATTTACCACGTGTTTATTGAGATAATAATACATATTGTTAATGTTATATATATATAGTCATGTACATGAGTAACCGCGATACACATTTCAGTACAATTACAGCATCATAGTTTCTAAGCACACAGCTTCGAGCCAATGATATCCCATTGCTCTGTATATAGAGGCCATAATATTATCTTACAAGTCCAGTTCTAGGAAACCATTCCGAAGATCAACAACCTCATTCTATTTACACTTGTTAATTAATGTCTGACATTTTTATTAACCTGTGACTCAGTCACAATCAATACTTTAAAATATAGTTCAACAATTATTTCCAAAGTGACGGAAATTATTTCATTGAACCAGATTCCGTGATTTTCTTCTCCTTATTATGACATAAATATTATTTGTCTATATAGGTTTGTATCTTTGAATCTTTTGGACCAATCCTTAAAAAGGTTCTACCCGGGTGGAGGCGGAACGAGCGGCTAGTAATTAATAAACTAAAACAAACTAAGAAAACAGGTTGTAAACCTATGTAAGGATACCCACGAATCAATTATGTGTCGTACATTATTTTATAGGCTGGTATTGTTTTGACGCGATATCTATAATTACGTCTTTATCAGAACGATTTACGCAGGCATGTAGGTGGTAAGTGCATAGTATATACATATATTTTTGCGATGAGTGCACTAAAATCAGTATTAAATTTCAACTTTGACATATTTCATAAAAGCTACTTGATGACAAAAGAGTTAAAAAGTAAAACTTTTAAATAATAAAACTTTTCTTCGTAAAAGTCATCTTTCACGCAAAAACAGTCGATCCCATCTGTATAAAATTTGGAGCAGAGATAGATAGTAGGGAAAGCATACAAACTATTTATTATTCAGATGCCACGCGAGTGACACCGCGGGATCAAACTATTGACAGTTAGATTTTTCATCATTAAATCGAAGTTAAACTACTAAACGTTTTAATAAGTTTTGCCACCGACGTCGATTTTAAGTTAAAATGAAAGAAAATTCTTATTATTTATTCGCTTAGATACTATGGAAGTCTGTGAGTTTTTCTATACATGACGCTAAAAGATCTCTATTTGATCATGGTGTCGTAAATTTCAAACGGATGTATCGATTTCGATACAGTTTCTTTTTCATTTGAAAGCAAGATTAAAGATGGGGGCCGCCACGATACATAAAATATAACATTTTTTCACAAGTGCCTCAATAACAATACAATTAAAAACTCTATACTCTGTATATCATAAACTATATCAAATTTTAAATTCAAGAAGGCCGACAACACAAAATGTGTTCAGAGCTTTTTTAAAATTTAATATAATAGATTAATGCAGTATGTATGTAAGTATGTATTACTATTTTATTATATAAGACATTAAAAAAAATTATAGAATTTTGAATATGTATTATTTTATACATTACACATACGCACTGTTTTATTATTATAAAATTATTACGTCGTTTTCACATCCGTCTGTCAGGACTACGTAAGTTGTAATTGAAAATCAGCATCAGATTCATACCTGGCGCAAGCTCAACTAAATCCTATTCTGGCGATGAGGGACCCACTATTATTACATGTTTTTTCTTTCTATTCTTTCAACACAATAACAAACAAGCAATTGACAGACATCATTAGTGAGCTACAAATTACCTAATTAAATGTGAATAAGTAAAAGTCACAGTAAAATTTTCATTTAAATATATTTAAAACCGAAATTCACCTACGACTACGACATACGAAGTGTCTAAAGTCTTTGTCATAAAAATGTTTCTTTGGTTCTTAACATAATTATCAAGGTTATCCATTTCATTATCTTTCTATCTATTTCATTATTAAGAGATCTCTTAATATTACGCATTGCAATGATTTAGAGTGACATATACCGCGCTAACACGAATATTCGTCGCAGTCCGCTAATGTAGGGTCAGCATGATACATATCGCGTCAAATGAGTTGATGGTTTCCACCTTTTAAAGTATGGATATGAAATTAAACATAGAAACGCGGAGCAATATCGTCTTAAAGATTTCCTTTCTCCTTCTCCTCCTCTGATTACAAATGATTAAATGGCGTCTTGAAAACTATTCTTTTTAAATCGTCCTAGTACATAGATATTTACCACCGGTTCGGAAACCAGTTTCTACAGAGCTGACCCGACAGAATCTCAGTTGATGCTATTTTCAAATATATTTTCACTATGATATCAAATATCTAAGTATGGAAACATTTCATGGATTCCAACTTACAAAAGACACGCACTTCGAAAAATGGTAGTGTTGGAAAAAGCATCTTATTCAGATATAGTTTCGATATCTGCCTACTCCGTAGAATAATTAAATAGGATATATACTATGAACGTAGCTAAAGTAGTCTAATGTAGCTAGTACATGTGATATTTTTTTCATATTGCGTAGATGCAGCACCGTAATACCTGCCATTTAAAGTATATTATGGCATACTTAGGTATATAATATATAAGATGTATGCAGTTATATGTCTATGGTGTAGACTTATTATCGAAGGCGAAGTGTGTTGCTTATTTCAGAGATAAAGCGTGAAACCCTTTTTTCAAGATGGCGCGGGACAGGGGCGGCGACCCCACAAACTAAAAGACTAACTAACTAATAATCCCCTTCCTACCTAGACATCCCTCAAATATCATCTGCATCCTCTGAGAAACACACGCTAAGACAAAAATTTATGGAGTACAGAGATCCATCATACCAACTCCACGTTTGGAACGATGATTAATCGAATTGGTTTATGGTCTACTTTAACTTATGTTTCTATTAAAACATTTATTTAAGGGTTATTAATGAATCCTACTAATCCTATCCTACTAATATTATAAATGCGAAAGTTTGTAAGGATGCGTGTGTGTTTGTTGCTCTTTCACGCAAAAACTACTAAACCGATTGCAATGAAATTTGATACGTAGATAGCTGAACGACTGGAATAGCATATAGACTTTTTATCCCGATATTCCTACGGGATAAGGACTTACGCGGGTGAAACCGCGGGGCGCAGCTAGTATTTTACAATCGGGTAAATAAATCGGTTAAAAATCGGGTAAAAGTAAAGGCGTAGGCGCACTTCACGTAAAATCTATCATACCCGTAGCGCTAGAAGGAGAGTAACGTTTTTCGTATATTTGATAATTAGTATGTATGTATTTTTTTGACATGGTTTATGTTAAATGGCATATGCATTGAATTATATCTAGTGCTTATATGACAATTATAGTTAACACAACGTAGGCGCCAATAATCTTGGTAGTTTTCTATTCTAGTTCATTGCTAGTTCACTTTTAATTTCTTTAGTTAATTGAAAAATACAGTGTAATAGCAACAATTACAATCGCTTCGAACAAAACACCACAACGCTAAATCGCGAGCTTAGTCAGATCGTGTCACGATGCGAACGGGTTTTGAGTCGGTGCGTCATGCTTTCCCGACAAAATGGCTCAAATGCACAGGCGATGGAGTAATAACGTATTCAGGCAACGAATGCCAGGATCTAAAAGCGATGTGTACGGTTCATCGAACGTCCGTCAAGGCCTCTGCGGGCGGTTGTTTGCGAGCAACTTCCATGTACTAATAACAGTGTGGCATGGCCTGCACGTCTACACTCAACAACTCATCGTAAATTTTTATTGCAGAACTGTCCCCTGATCGTACAAAGATAAACAAATGCAAGACAGGTTTTCTTTTCCTTGTCTTTCTTTCGTGTCCTAACAGAGCAATTATTTAGTATAAATACAAGATTATCCACATAACATGCAATCAATCTCATTATCACAGGCTATTAAAGTGGTGATCTTCAGATTTCAACTTTTCTGTGATAAATATACTCTATTATAGTGTATTGAATACAAGTCATAAATGTATATAAAAATATCTTATATGCTACGAAGTATGTGTTTAAATGAACAAGCATTTAAAAGTAATCTATTTGCATCACACTTGAACAAACAGATAAAACTGATATAAATATAGTACTGTATATTGGTAGATATATCAATGAAGATAGATATAATACATATATAAAATGTATGATAAAAAGTCTCATGTTATGCATCAATAAGCGATCAAAAAATATAATAACAATAAAAATTAATTGGCCAAATAAAAAAAAAATATGCATCATAAGCAAATTCTACTTTTGCATCGGTAATTAAAGAAGAAACTAAATAAAATATTCAATTATATTTGGCTTTCATTACTAGTCTTATTAATTAAAATAAATGGTATATTACGATAATGATAATTTTGTAGCCTTTACAACTAGAACAATAAAATAAATATTCTTTCCATTTATTAATATTTTGGAGAAAAGGGGTTAACAGAAATAAAAAATAAAATAATACTTTTGCAATGTCATAAAAATAAGATTCGCATGTGCCTTTTAAATATTATATCTATACAATACAAATTACAATTTTCGCAATGCTTATTGAATGGTAAACACATGAATCTATAATATAGCTTGTAAGGTTTAATATTATGGGTATATAGTAATATTTAAACCTATATATTCAATTATACATTACAATCATGTTTGTCTATGACGCAAAATACAAATATTTGAACACACAAAGAATAAGAATTTAAAGACCACCAAAACATGTTTAATTTTTTCCACATAGCTTGATCTAATGACGGAGATTTTAGTAAAAGTTTAGATAAATAATCCAATTACAAATTCTAACTGCATTCTTATTATTCAAGTTTTATGATTTTATTTTAATGGTAGTGCCAATTACGAATTTTCTTTGCTAGTAAGAAATTTATTGTATTCGTTTTTCAGTAAATAAGTATATATACCATCACACCTAATTTACAATAAATTCTTCATGGTGCAGACTATATGGATTCCTTGACTGACGATGTGTAACAAAGCATGTAACGAATCATGCATGATAATTTGATCAGATATCATATCAGAATAACATGAAATATTTCTCATCAATGCAATAAGTATTTACCGAAAACATCACATCAGCTGTCATTAGTCACGTCAATATTATAAAGTAGACTTGTGAAAAACCTAAACATTTTTTTTTACAAACTTTACAAATTAACCAAAGTATATAATTGATATTATATTCAGATAAGTTAAACTTCTTCGTTGGAAGTAATTATAATTTATCGATTTAGAATAAAGCGCAGACCTAATGCACGCTTACCTTCAGATAATTCCAAGTCCAATTCTGCTAATTTGTCTCTGATATCATCCGGAAGGTTTGATATGTCAAGACTCTGGTATATTATGTCAGCCATTATGAAACACAATATATTTTTCACACAAAATAAATAAAGTTCAACGACAACACTCTAGGACACCATCATGACACCTGGCCATCTTGAATTTTGAATACTTTCTGTCTGAAGTCTGAACTTCGAGTCTAGTTTCTGTTAATGACATACGAGGCGGACAGATGTCGCTGTTGTGAGATCAGTTAGATTTCTATGTCACTAAAATTCAATTTTTAGGATTCGGCTACACTATAGAAAACAGAAATATGGGTGTTTAATTATGTTTAAATATATGTCTTCTTTTATTTTAATACTGTTAAGTTACGGTCATTATTCACCATGACTACTATCAAAACATTTATTGAGAATGCCGTAAATAATTTAACGTAGCAATGTTGCCAACAAATATGATTTATGTACAGAACCACATTTTTACATTAATGTTTTTCATGAAAAAATTTGATTGATTGAAAAATCACATAATGAAATCAATATATGCATGCATATGGCAATGCTTGAGTGACCGAACTTTGTACGACATAGTTTTTTTATGTGTATTCTTGCCAGATCGATTTATCGCTCCCAAAATCGCATATCAAAATTTCATTAAATCATTTTAGCCGTTTCGAGATTTAGCTCATTCAATGGTAGCTATTAACATGTAGTTTTAATTTATGTTATATTAATAGAAAAATAGCTATTTAACACTAGTTTATTTCATAGCCTTAAACAGAAAAAGAAAACAAAAGTGTTTAAGAAATTAGAACGATATTAAATATCACTGACTTCGCTTTCGTGCTACAAACGTTAGTAACTAAGTATAGTGAGTCATTATTATGTGTAATTTTTGTTGTTGAAAACGTCTGTGGCAATTTTTTGCTATTATTGTCATCATCAGCCCATATAATTTTCCACTGCTGGGACACAGGCCTCTTATGAGGGTTCATGCCATAATCCACCACGCTGCCCATGTGCGGGTAGGCAGATGTCACATATTGTCGAACTTTTGTTTCTTGGATATGCCGATTTCCTCACGATGTTTTCTTTTGCCATTTTTAAACAGTGATGATGTTAACCACATGTGCAGATAAATTGAAAAATCAATGTATTTCCAGCTCACTCTGCCTTATCTTATTTTGAATCGATAAGGCGGAGATCGAGATTCTCGCCACTGAGTCACCACTGCTTTTTTTGATTATTCATTAATTTACTTTGAACAGCTACAAATACAAATTTATAATTGTGTGAATAGAAGGAAAAAAAATAAGTTCAGATACGTCTCTAGTATGTACGCCACCAAATGTAGACGTTGATGAGAAATTTCTGAACCATATAATTTAAAAGCTATATCTCTTTCTAATATTTTTAATGTGGATGTTAGTTTGTGGTTATTTACTCATATTCAATTTTGGAATCTGTTTATAAAGGTATCTGAGTAGACCGTTGTACATAAATTACATTTAGAGTCCACAGATAGTAGGGAAGAGTGTGTTTTCTATTGTTTTACTTGGAAAATTGATCCATAGACAACAAAGAATTCGTAGAAATAATTGGCCGATGGCAACATCTCTCGCTAAACGCTCGTCCACCAGGTGACGCTAGGCGCTTTCTTCTTACCGTCATTCTCAGCCTAGTTTTTCTTTTTATGTTCGTTTAGTGAGTAGTATAGTTGGCCGTTAAATTTATTCTTGTAATGGCTGCCACGCTAAAAGTGTAGTCTATTGGTTATGTCATGTTAAAACAGTCCGTACACAAGTGTGATAGACGAAAAAATCAACAAGTGTTCTGAACAATGATTGCTTGAAAGGTGTTTTACACTTATCTCCCTGGAACGTTTCTTCTTTCATGTTTCCTTTTTTAGGCATTTAAGTTATGGACTCCGAGTTTGTGTACTTTATATAACCAAAACATAATCTATGCTTCGCCAACAGTGTTTATTTGGACCATATTGAGTGTAAAGTGTACCGTCCAGAAATTAAATTATGGATCCGAGATCGTCATCTGCCCTGTTCAAAAGGGCTGAACAGTTGAAGAGATGGGAAGAATCTGACACTAACAAACAGTCGGCAATCCCAAAACGTGCTTCAAGAATACAATTCTCTTCTGGTATCGTGTTTTTAGCAGCGTGCACGGCTGGTGATAAAGATGAAGTGCAGCGCTTATTGAAATTAGGCGCTGATATAAACACTGCGAATGTTGACGGCCTGACAGCACTTCATCAGGTTAGTGTTTTATTGCTTATTTCTAAAATGTTTAATCCAATTTTTGTTGTTAAGCTTGCCAATTAACTGCTTATATTAGGAAGCAGTTTATTGACAGAACCAAAGTAATGAATACTTACTTGAGATTTTATAAACTTCAATTCAGAAGAAATGTCTGCTGAAATGAATAATATCTAAGTCTGTCTATTGTTACATAGTTGTATTTTTTATTAACCTTTGATGAGAATGCAATCGGTTGTTATTTCCTTATTAGAATATCCCAATTCTAACTAAATAATGAATTATTTTGTCTTAATCTATTTAGCGTTTATATAGCATGGTTCATGATAACCATTATGATTATGCTATTTATTTCTGAAATGTCTTACAATAAATATTAATAGTATTTGAAGGGGCAATGTTAATTTAACAAATATTGTTACGATATCAGACACATAATTACTTTGGCTAACCACAACAAATATTTACCTGTTCTCTAGACTTCAGGTTGTAGTAAATTCATATTTAAGAAGAGATTATTTACTTTATATCTAAGTAATTATTTTATATTATTACAAATATTATATATATATAATGTTATTGAGAAACATATATTTCTCAATCACATATTTATGATGAAAAAAAAACATGTTTATCATATTTTTTAATTTTTCACACAATGCCATCTTATCATATTATAATTACGTAAAGTTTGTTCTGTGGAATCCAAACATGTAGACGAATATGTAAGAAGATGACTGTACCTATAACATCCTTTAAAGTTATCCTGCTTTTGATAAATGACATATTACTATGTATTTAATCTCTATTAATATAATTTTCTACTAATGTATTTTTTTAATGTACTGAGCAAAATGTTTTATTAAATGACATGACAGTTCTGTTTGAAACAAGCACAAAAATAATAACTATGGAGTACTGGCTACTATGAGTCCAATCTGAAGGCCTTCACACATCCATTTTATACTTATGTTACACTGTGAAGTACAAATAATACTACATTATGTATATAAAATTTACTTAATTGAACCATAATACAGTGCTTATATTAATTATTAGTAGTCGGAATCAAAACAATACCTCAGTGTCAAGGTCAACTGCATTGGTGCAAACAACTAGTATTAATTCAAGCACAAATGATGTATATTACCAATGATTTTCCAAAAAATAAATTCAATACAAAATAACAAATGCAATACATATCATATTACAATGGGTGCCGGATTAGTCAATGGTCTGAGTAGCGATGGTCCGCTGCATTGACTAGCAAGTGAGAATATCAGTTCAGTTGTCAATAAAATTGCATACAGAATTAATTGTCAGGAGTATAGATTTGTTATACTCATGTGATTGTAAGAATGATATTCTAGAATAATTAATATGATGTGGTGTCAATTTACAATCAATTTCTTACTTTAATGTTAGATTTTGGACTAAAAAATCCTTTACCCTGGTTGCTGGCCTCTGCTGCCTATCCTGTACATTTACAAAAGCATAATTTAAAATTTATGGTAACAAATTTTAACCCCGATTTTATTATCTTATTTACATTTTTAAAGATTTAAACGACTACTATAAAATATATAAATGACTACTATAGACTATATATAATATGTTCATATTTTCTTAAAATAATTTAGTAGGTTTATATTATAGTACCAATTTTATCTTAAACTAGTATACTTGTCTATATCACTCAGGGATCATGTCTCAAATCTAATGATTTAAGAATTTTGAAATTGGTCCAATAGGTCCTGAGTGAATGTTAGTGTGCTCAAACAAAAAATTCTTCAGATTAATATTGTTAGTAAAGATATGAAGTTATTAGCAGAATATGTTTTGTGTGCATATGCATAACCTCATATTTCTTGCAAAATGTTGTGCGACTTGGAAGTAATGGACATAATATTTAGTTCGGCAAATATAATTCTAAATATATTAATAATCTGTTAACAATGTAATATATTGTTTGTTAAAATCACTACACACCTAATTTTTTCCTGTATTGATTTTTGTTATGTTTTGGTGTCAAAACCGCTTAAACAATTTGGATGAAATTTCGTTTGTAATCCGAGAAAGACCACAAAATACCGGGAAGGGCAACTATGCATTTAGAGCTCCATGACTGCCTTTTCCTTAGACTACGCGGGCGAGGATGCGGGCAGAAAGCTAGTTTGCAATTAACATATTATATATAAAGAAATTATGTTTCTGAGGTTCTTTATTTTCTCTCTATAACTACTGAACTGACGTTCAAAGTTGTTATGCCATTAGAATAATACATCGCTACTATGCGATATAACTTCGAAAACGAAAATCAATCGTTATTGAAATGCTCGAAGGATATTGAATGTTATAATGACATTTCACGTATAATTAATTGATACATAAAGGTCATTGACGTTCCTATTTTTAGTTGGGTCGCATAGAACCAGAGAACATAGTCTATTATTTTAGACGGCGGGTCAAGCGGCTAGTACTTAATGAAGAGAGTGATGAGTAAATTGTTCTTGCTTCACCGGCAGTGCTATGATAATTATGTAGTAATATTGGTATAAATAAATAATATAAATTTACTTCCGTGAATTCATGTCTAGCATCGTTGAGAATGCGGCACTGCATGTCACGTGCGTTAGGTTTAGCACTCGGAATAACTTTTGATTGTTTCGGCCGACCACTAAACGCCACTGGTCCAGATTTAGATTCTGACAGCGTCCATACTACTGTCCGAATGTATGGAAAACATTAGGATGTAATGCGTTAGATTTAAACTATAGATTCACTCAAAACGCAGTTGCCACAGTTCCGATATCACACTAATATTATAAATTCGAAAGTTTGTGAATATGCATGGATGTATGAATGGATGACGTATACATTTATGAATAACAACTGTCCCGCGATTATATCTGCAAACGAACCCGCAGGCAAAAAAGCAAATAATTCTATAACTCATGTGCTATTCTGGTTCATAAGCTAATAGCGTAATAAAACAAACATATATTCACATAATTGTAAATAGTAATGTAAATAATGTTTAAATTAAATTTATAAATAAATCTAATCCCAATCATAAAAAACAACAGGAAAAAAATGTATTGCTACTGTGATGTTGAATTAATTTTATTGACGGTAGTTTCAATTATGGTTCTTCGTCGTATCTTTAATTCTCATTTCGTTATTTCCGTGTTCGGATTTTTGTCTATAATGATATGTTTACATTTTTTATTTATTATAAGTAATTTCATAATGAATAAAAATTAGTTTTCCGTTACACGATACGTTTAGGAATCTTTTTCTAGTATTAATAATGGTTAATTGTATCTTAACGTTTAGGTAATTGTAACTGTAAGATACTCGAAAGATAATTTACTTCATTGTAGTTATATAAAGAGTTATTATAAGTTATTAGTTCACTTCATAAAACTTAAGCTCATTATATTTTTTGCATGTTTTGTAGATTATATATTTATAACTTCGTGTGACGCATTGCAATACGATATTTCAGTAAACTGAGTTGCATAACCAATACCATGCCGCAGTCCAGAAAGTTACACTTATCTTCCATATGTACATTAAGCTAGTCTAATGCATTAGCTAAATATATTGTATGATTCTCAACGTAAACTTTTCAACAATACATACTATGAATGCGTCATTGATTTCGTGGCGCTTTGCGTTGAAGTGTTCAAAGTAATTTAGTTTTATACGTTTACGTTCAAAGATTAGGGTTTTGCCTAAATCGATAATTATTAATTTATTAATGAAATTTCGTTTTTCTATCCGTCCCAATAATATTATATATATACCAAGACTAAGAGGTGACATTACATTATGCAATACATTGTAGGTACTATGATTGTTGATCGTATTGATACGATTGTTTATTTTTACTTAGAACTGTAGAACTAGGATGAGTTTTCTACTCGCGACTACGTCCGCGTGAACTACACTAACTTTGTGTCAAACATCGAAAGTATAGGACATGTTGAATGTTCAAAAAGTCTCAAATATTTTATCCTTATTTATTCATTTATTTACACAGTTCAATTCTTACATACTTACGTAACACCATCGATTTTTATCGATTCAGATATAAATAAATAACGATGTTTAATACAAACCCTTATTACTCCTAAACTAGGCTAGTATCCATAAATCCTTTCTTTATACAAGAAAAAAGGTATATGAGAGGGCAAGAAATATTGTGATTTTATTTATCGTAAGGCACTTTCTTAAACCATTATAAACATAGAACGTTAAATATAACGATATAAAAATTGTATAATGTATTATTATGTAGTTAAACTGAAAAAACTGAATCTTTATTTTTAGTTGAGATGTTAATATGTGAACTGTAACGACAATTTGCTCTTTAAATATTTATGATAGTTCGGTCAGATTTGTAAGTTACTTTTTGTCTGTAATGTTTTTGGCAATCATTCGGGCGCGGTCGACGTTCACGACCATGGGATTTATACCTACTATATTTAATAGTGTTCATGTTCAAGGTACAGTAACCGCGATAATATTTTAAACGAAATACTATAATATGTTTATTTTTCAGGCTAAAATGAATTGTAGTAGTATTAGGTTTCCACCACTCCCCTGAAATTTCTAGGTCTGATACTAGATTTGTGACCGCGTAGTTTAGGCCACACGGCTAAATGATGAGACAGACACACAGAGTTAGTTTCGCATTTATATTAGTGGGTATTTTAAACTCAAACGCGGAGTAAGAATGATAAGCGTTTGTAAACTAACTGTTATTCATGTTATATTTATAGTTTTTACATAACAATCTTTACAATTTTTCGTGCGAATATCGCTGCCTATAATAATATTAAGATGACGGAAGATTTATAATATTTTCGAGGCCTGACGTTTTATGCATCTGGTTGGTTTCCTATATTTGTAGTTTTACTATACCATACATCATATATCTTTTTAATTTTTACTACTAACAGCGATCGATTCGATCTTTTCCTCAAGGCACGTCGACGTTAGTAAAATTTAAACAGTTTTACAGTGAGCATTAAATAATTGTGCCACCTAATGACGTTAACCCAAAACTTTAGTGGCACAGAGTAAAGCCGTATAGTGTGTCAATTACCTATTGCGTCATCAGTTTTATAATTATGGTAAGATGCCGCTCGGGCTAACGCGGTCTGGTGCGGGGGAACAAATGGCTAAAGGGCGTGTCTTGAACTTATCTTCAACAATTCTAACAATTACCACACTTTAAAAAATATCTTATTTTATCATTCTATAAAAGTTTGGAAATGTTAATGAATATGACTTCTTTTGACCATACGTCTGATTTGTTTTGTTCTAGTACCTTCAAGCATGAGGTTTTCATGTTTCTGGGCGCCTGACCCAAATCTTTATTACACATTGGTAACTGCTAAAATTGAATACTTTTGCGATCATTTTCAGCAGATATTTTATGTTCTAAAATGGAATAGTAGAAATATCTCATGTTTTTTTACTTACTAATTAAAAACATTTACTTATTTACAGAAGTTCTGTTCTTTCGTAAACGTTACCATTCATTTGTGTAAGTAAAAAAAAATATATATATATTTAGTTAGTACTTGGTTGTATTATTTGGTTTATATTAATTATTCATTATTATTGTATACAGTTAAATATGCGTTTTTGCGATCACAATTTGAGTTATTATTTTGGCAGCGTTTGGTCACGGATGCGTTTTGTGTTCGTTCGGCGCGTGTTGTTTTATAATAGTATTTATAGTGCGCGATACTCATCTCATTAGATGGATACCGAAAATTAGGTCGATGACTCCGTGAACTTTTTATTCCATACATTGTTTCTAGGTTTTTATAATTATCGATTATTGATTATACTCTTGCGCATGTTTCGTAAATGTGATAATTTTCTTCAACTTACCTAATATAACGATGCGATGCCGTGTGTATTTATGTCGTAATATATCCTTTATTTATTTGTAGTGAAGTTAGTCTTGGAGACTAGTGTTGTATTTGTTTGGAGATTTGTGATTTCTTCGATAATTCGCTCGTTTTAAATAACAAATTAGATTTCAAATTTGTTGTAGAAAAATGTAAGTTTTCTTGAGGAACGTCTTGACGAACTGACGACAGCGGCTAGCTAAATATGTGCACGCCCCAATTTTATTGACCTGATACCTAAATGCACTGACTCGTACCAAAAATTTGATGCTGTCGTTGACCGACCTAAATATCTTGTGAAAAATGGTGTGTTGTTGAATGATATAGCGCCATACAAATTTAGAATAGGATATTTTTTCGAGGTCACGCTTGAGACAGCAGAGAGAGATCCGTTGATATTAGTTACGTCATAGGCTGCACACGCGCCTTGAATGTTTTATTTTAGTGTTAATTGTAGACGTAGGCACGGAGCTGACTGACGATTCCGGCTGTTACTTGGCAAGAGACTGTGTGTCTAATGAACACATACATACTATATTGTAGAACGTTATTTGTCAATTCAATTCAAAATTGAATCGATCCGTCATTATAATGTAATTCATTTGAAAATATGTCTATATATATATATATATATTTGCTATATTGTCTCCTTTATTCTAGCTTAAATAGCTATATGACGAGTTATTGTAATAAAACCTACACTAGCAAAATATTTTTAATTGTGATGTGTTTTTATGCATATCGCTAAACGAAATTATAATAATAGTAATAGCATAGGCGTACATAAGAATCGATTACATAGCTTTGAAATCATATGTTGTCAATAAACTAAAATTATATCGTCATAACTGTATATTCACTGGTGCAATCACAACATCCGGACTTTTGATAAATATCTCATAGTGCATGCTATATACCTAATGAGTAATGCTTTCAAATAAGTATTCATTATAGGTCTTTACAAATATTTTTCTTCACTGTTTTTGTCTGAAATAAAATACGCGTTGTTATGATTACTTTATAATTATGTGACTTTTTCTGAGGCATATTCAGTCGTATTTGGATATTTTAACTTACAACCGCACAGAGCGATATTTTTTGCAATGCGAATTTAATTTGTTTTTTTTTTATAAGTATGCCCTTTTTCACAAATGATTTATGCCCACTCTATCGTTGTATTAATTTCATTGTATTTGTGGCTTTGTCAACGTTAAGACGAGCAGTAACTATTGACATCTCACTCTGGGTACTTGCCAATGCTTATGTGCCCTTGAAAACATTGGCTCTACTTCTGGAACACAGTTGTCTTGTTAGTTATTATTGATGTTGCCGAAATAATTAATATGCAATTAGTCCTATAAGCTTAAATAACTTGATATATCCTTAACAAATTTCATTATGGACAGTGATATAAAATATTACTTTAGAATTCAGTATGCATTCATATTGCAGACATGTAAACGTAGAAGTATGTCACTGATAAATCTATTCGCCAATATCACAAGGAAGAGCTTCTGTGATAGCATTTCTGATATTAAATGAGAAATCTAGTGATTGCTGAGGTGGTGCGTATAGATATATTTATGCAGTCCAAACAATTTTACCGCAAACACCTCAGTTACATTGGCTAGAGCTCGCCTTTAGTGCCGCGACATGCGCCAGCGAACGTGGCACTGACCCTGCCAGGGTTCCGTACTGTTGCACAATACGTTCATGCACCATTGAAATGCATAAGTGCTATGCAAAGTTTTTGCGATTATCTTGTGTCCAGTAAGAAATAGGTATAAAGTATGCCCAACTCATCTATGCATCAATGTCGGTCCGTTATATTTGGACTTTGAAAATACTGCTTATAGCTTGCCAAAGCGAATTGAAATTTTATAAATTTGATCATATTCAGCTTTCTCTTTGTTTCGATCCGATTCCGCAGTAGCTAACTAAGCATTACAAGAACACAGCCTTCTAGAAAAAACAATTAAATCAATCAATCATTTGAAACGTCAGAAATGTATAATGACTACCCAATAAAAATTCCGTATGTGATCGCCGTTCAAGTATCTCGAGATGGTAGCATCAGGATTCAGAAACATTAGGTTGCTGTGTGAGCAATTGCAATTGTATTTGTCTTTATATAACATCCTGTGCCTTTGCGAATGATTTATATATAATACTACTGTTTCAGCGATTGGCGAATATGTAATTTATAACTGCGCGATGGTTCGACGGCAATTAAGTTCCGATATCGTATGTTTTGTGATCCTTATTCACTTAATTATTGCTGTCGACATTCTATTAATCGTTCATCCGAGACATGCACGAGACTGCTGCATGAATTATCTTAATTGAAGATGATTTTCACTTCCGATTATTAGGTCTCTCTTGTAATAAGCTGCAGTCTGAATTTTATTGAGAGATATTTGTCAAACCTGATTCGCATTAATATTAATGAATTCCTTGTCAGAAGTTTTATGTAATAATATATTATAGTTCGGCCGTTCATAGAATGCGTTCCTGACACATCGCGAATGAACTGACGACGTAACTTTGTAATGGC
>NC_052122.1:7004468-7188724 GCF_012273895.1 Zerene cesonia | reverse complement strand
GTTATGTTGTGCCCATCACTAGTCGTGACTAACTGACAGGTGTCAGGAACGCATTCTCTGAACGGCCGAAGTATAAGTGTGAGCACTTTTACACGATTTTTAGAGCATTAGTGTTAGTATTTTTTATCTTTTTATAAATGATTACGGAATGAACGAAATAATGTTTAATTAACTTAATTGTAATACACAAAAATAATTAAATATTTTTTAGAATGCATATAGATACTATACATAATTGAAAATTTGTACATATATATATACATATATCAATTTCTCCTCGCGATTCGTGTACCTTTTACCATGCCTCGATTTTTGTATATTTATAGATGCATTAGGTCATGAGTTAAACGCGCTGACGTAGGGCATGTCGGCCCACTAGTGGTGCTGCTGTAAGATAAATCATCGGAAAGACTTTAAATAGTGATGTAAACCATTGAATATTTACCTTTATGAAATCTTTTGCAGGCTTGCATCGACGACAACTTTGATATGGTGCAGTTCTTGGTAGAAAACGGCGCAGATGTGAATCGTGGTGATAACGAAGGCTGGACCCCATTGCACGCTACCGCATCCTGCGGCTTTCTAAGCATTGCTAGGTAACACTTTCTTTCTATTTTTGCGTTTGTTGATATAAACGGTAAACAGCAACTTTCGAATATTATTTTCAATATCGATCTGATTTCATACAACTTTGAACATATCCACATGTTAAAATATTTATTAGAAATATATTACACCTTAAATAATGATTTATTCAAATCTGCACTGACCCGAATATGATTTTAAATTTTTAAGCTGCAATAAGCGATGAAAAAATTTCATTTTTGAAACTCACTTACCGAAGTTATTACTGAACCTATACTGTATCACAAGAAACAGGAATTGCTAATTTCTATGAATTTTACATTCTATGAATTATAAACATGATCGGAGGTCGCTCAAATTGTTACTTCTAATTTAATGACATTTCATTGTGGATAATCTGTCATAGTAAACAACGCTGACTCAGTTGACCCTTAGTACTCCTAATCATGTCCTTGTGAATACCTCCTTATTAGTTATTTTTAAATACTGTACATTAGCCGTTTTACAGTTTTTTTTTTACATTTGAGCTCAAGAATAACATTTTATAGTCTTGTCGTTAAAGCATTCAGCCAAATTTGTGTTTTTTATTTTGTTTAAAAATAAACGATTTAATTCGATTTAATCCAACAATAAAGTGATGCGGGACTCGACCTGAAATCTCGCTCAACCATTTTAGTCGTCTCACTCTCTATAATCTCTTTTTTTATTATATTTTATGTATTTTTCACGATTCTCTCACTCACTTACTCACTTTACCTCGACAGATTTGATAAATTATTTATTAGAAAATTGATAAAAATTATATTTAACAGCTGGTCCCATATAAGTCGAAGTAGCTACGTAAAATATTTAATAATTTTAAATGTTTACTTTTTGAAGGTGGTTAAATATTTTGTGAAGAATAGTCGTACCTTTTAGGGGATTATTTCTTTCGATCTCTTAAGAGATATTATGAGTAAAATTGTATAAAGTCAATTAAAAAGAATAACGAAGTACCTAGTAACAAAAGTATAAAATTTTGAGACCCTTCGTAAAATATTGTTTCTTTGCTAAGTTACCACTAAATATAAATCAGCCGAATGCGAGTTGGAATCGGTTACGATGGTTCCCGTGCCTTTTCCCTGGTATCAGACTGACCATGTATAGCAGTTTTAGTAATACGGTTTCAATTGGTACCGTTAAAGAGTATGGATTCCTAAAAAATGCCTTCCGTCGTTCAGGGCTCGTGTATTGATTTATTAATGTTCTGTCTATTTTCAAACACAGTTTGTATCAATATAAAACATAAAATAATATCTAAGATGCACATATTCTAGTTTGTATCTTATGGACGGTTAATTTTTTTCTAGAACAACTTAGGAACAATTATTTACCCTTCGCTTGCGTTCCTTGACATTTTCATGTGATTTAATTCACCTGTTACATATTATTATCGAAATCGTAGAAATGTGTAAATTGCTAGGCATCTAAATCCACAACGAGCAACATCATCACCCTAAAACTAGGTAAAATCTTTATTTCAATATGAGAATGAAATATCTATTGCCACATGTTTCTTAAGGAAGGAAGGTAAAATCTCTTTTTAGTTCAGATGGAATGTATTGATTTGTAACATAAAATCCTATATGAGTCTATGATAGGGTCTTGCATTTACTCCAGCCCTCGTTTTCCTCAATACAATATAAGTAGGATGACGTTAAGCATATAGCGGAAGTTTTGAAGAGGAGTTGTCTTAAATGAGAGCGGATGTACTTTGTTAAAAACTACAAGAACAATGTTAATAGTGTGTAAAAAAAATTGCTTTTAAAAGGGTTTTCGTTCGTCAGTGAAGATCTTTGCTTAACACTTATCAGCCCTTAGTTCCAAGCCACTAGATCGATTCTGATCGATAATAATCGAAGTTTGTAGAATAAAATTTAATGCTCATAAGACGGAATTCCATAGCTATGACATAGACAGCTTAGGCGACCCACAAACTAAACTCAGTAATTGAATTTATTCTACTCTTATAGTATCAGTTGTTTATGTTTCCATATTAAAAATATTAAAATACTTTGTATTGAAATGTAACTCTTGTCAATTTCAGATACCTTTTGGAAAACGGCGCGGATGTGGCAGCCGTGAACTATGACGGCGAGCTGGCTGTCGATATCGCTGATAGTGATGAAATGGAAGAACTTCTACAAAAGGCGATTGATGAGAAAGGTACCTTAACCTTGATTAGAACATATCTATCTGATAAAACTGAAACTCGTTCCTACAACTCCACTGAAATTCCTGCAGTAAATTAGTTTATGTCGATATTAATCACAACAAGACCTAATGTGTATTATTCAGAAGGATTTTTTTTTTAATAAATACAGGTTACCCATGAATGATTTTTACTTCATTGTTTTTAATGTTTTTAGGCATAGATTGTGAGAAGTCGCGTAGTGCCGAAGTGACGACACTCAGGAATGACGCTAAGAACTGGGCAGCGAATGGTTATGTAGAGGTTCGTGATCCCAAGACTGGTGGAACACCTCTACACGTCGCGGCTGCTAAGGGATATGTTGATGTAAGATTTCAAAATATGTACATACTTACCATTATTTATGATAATCTTCTTTATTCGAACATTATTTTAGATTCCTTCGCTTTCGTAAAAGTGTCTGGTGATATGATATTGCCAAGTATATAATGTAATAAGACGACGATATACTTTTTAAAGTGCGTATCTAAAGAAAAAGAATCAGCGCATATATTCCATATAAAGTTCAAGTGGAAAATTGCATTTATAAAGAGTAAGAATGTTACCTCCTATGCAAATTGGAAATCAATATTGGACAAATTATTATATTAGACTTAATTTTAAATTCAGAAACGACTTTGAAGTAGTATGTGGAATAGAATATTATAAAGACCCGACGTTACCGACTCTAATTTATTGATTTTTTCTAAATGTGGATGAGAACGAACATTTGTTGTTTATCGACAATGTAATGAGGTGCATACAATATATTCATCCGTGTAGTTAGGTTTTCTGACATGTGATTTTATACTTCAATTGAATGCACTCAGAGATTTCGTATGCTTTCCTTGCAACATTATTTAACATGCAAATTTCATATCGTTTAGTAATCAAACTCAAAAAATATATATTTGAATATTATTTCAATTGATTTAATGTCTTTTTATAAATAGCTAAACCATAAACGTTATAAATAATTTTTGCGCGGGCGGTCGTGTGAAAGCTCATTTTATTAACGTTGTTTTATGACCATTTAAAGTTTTATTCCTGTTGAGTTATGTTTAGTGTTCATTTTATATCTTTAAGCTCACATATATAAATCTTTGCAAAACTGCAATAATTTTTGTATGTCACTATTTTTTGTTTGAAATTTTTTTTTTTTATATAATATGAACTGTTAGAAAAAACTATTTTTGTGTGAAACTAAACTAAACTAAATTTTATATGTATAAAATACCTGTAACTTTAGGCCTTTTTTAAGTTCTGTCCATGTAAATCATCATCAGAAATGTCAGTCTGTTCTGCAATGTATATATTTATTATAAAAGTACGACGAGAACGGGAACGATGCGGAGAAAACGCCCAGGATTGCTTATCATTTGCTTTGACTAAAAAGATAGTAATTACAAATAAGACTATCTGAATATCAAACAATTTAATGAACGAATGAATTTCACTTATTGGCTTGGGTTCATGTCAAAATTTTAATTCAAATACTAAATAAATAACTGTATTTATATAAATCAATTTCATAGATGCTTATTGTTTTTTTTTTATTAGTGTTACGTTTTGTTGAATTAAGGTGGCGAAAACACTGCTAGAAGATTGCAATGCTGAACCGGATTCCGTCGATTACGAGGGCTGGACACCGTTACATGCAGCTGCGTTGTGGGGACAGAAGGATGCTGCTGCGATACTGTTGAAGTTTGGCGCTGATCCTAATGTGAAGAACTATTCGGTGAGTGTTTGAACATGTGGCTAAAAGAGATGAGCAATTAATTGTTAATTTTTTGAAACTGTTAATATTTATGTGTATTACATGTAAACCATTTTCAACTTAGTTTATAAGGAGGAGGTGCTCAATTTTACTGCATTTTTCTTGTTCCAACATAAATCTTTACGGGGTAATCGATTTTGATGATTAAATTTTGTTTTGAGAGCTTGGTGTTTCCCAATGATTCCATTTAAGTTTGTTCTAGTTCTAACAATTTGAAAGGCGTTTAGTTTTTTGTTAAAACAATTGTTACGTTATTCAAAAACGAAAGATTCACACATTACATATGTTTTATATATAAAAAAGTTATCAATATTTGGTAAAACAAAACTGATAATATAAATGATGATATTTAGGTATGTATAATATAGTCATTCAATCAATTCAATGAAATTTAAATTTTCAATATTATCTAGGGCCAAACTTGCATGGATCTCGTCGATCCCAGTATATCGTCGTGGCTCGCAGAGGCGTCGCTCAAGGCGCCACGCCGCGTCAACAATAACAACAACAACAACAACAACAAACGTAAACGAAGTCCGCCCAAGCACGACGTCAAGCGCGTCGAGCTGCAGATCACCGGCCAGCCGGACACCATCGTCAACGGTCAGTACCAATGCGTTTCGCACGTTGTCAATAACCAACCCCATCCACGCCCATCGTAACCTCGCACCCGCCCAGTTCTACTAATCGACACCGGTTTCGCAAAGCTACGGTGTGTAGTACTATACCGTAATGGCTATATTGCTGGTGGATACCACGCTGTTATTATTAGTGAAATTGGGCTCGATCATGACTCATGTGCCATCATATATCATCGGAACGCAGAGAAGCCGCCGGCGCCGGAGATAATAACAAAGGTGTCGGAGGGCAAACCGCCGAAGGTGCGCGCGCCGTCGCCGGAGAGCGCGGCGGGCGGCGACGCGGCGGCCGACGACGACGCGCCCTCCTGGCGCCGCTCCGCCTCCTTCCGCAACCGCCTGCAGGACAAAGCGCGTAAGTGCCGCTTACCCACGTGACACGCCCTTCACCCGCACACCCGTATCACCCTGCACATATCCTGCCCCGCCGCTCACCGCTCACCGCTCACCGCTCACCTATCTGACGTCCCGCTGGGTACGCTCGCCGCTCACCGCTCACCGCTCACCTACCCGCTGAATTGTAGTACAATGAACCATGGACAATCACTTATACGACCCCGAACCGATCAGTTACTGCTATAGTGAATAGTGGAGTGGAGGACACGCTCACGTACCCCATTGACTTGTACGTGTGTACGGACACATACTTGTGTAAAGTTCTCACCAAGTACATATTGGTTTACTGATGCGGGAGATATGCTATCACGTATTTCTCCTTATCCCACTAGATGACGTTTCACCTATTTGGTATACCTTCCTAGCTCGCTAGCCCACCCTCTTGCAACTACAACTCATTCGGCCATGCGCTATCTACTGTAGTAGTAAACCAATGTTCAGCTCCATAAATGTTGTATTATGTCATACAAATTTGTAAGTAGACAATATGTGATGTGTTGAAATCGGCCACGAGTGTATTTATATATTGTTATTTTTTTTCTTGCAAGTCGATTCTAATAAAAATATAAAAACTTGGATTAAATTTTCCTTTTAAAGCAATTGGTATAATATGGCCATGTCAAAAAATGGTTAATTATATTAAATAATATAATTTATTTAATTGAAAAAATATAGAACAATTTTCTTAAATGAATTGAACTGCACTGTCTTGGTAAACATATATGTAACAATATAGTTTTCACTTCACCCATGCCATAATCCAATAGTTTATGCTATATGTGTATGATTATCATGCTACTTTTACCTGACTGATACCGATTCATACAATATGGTCCTAGAAAAGCCGCGATCTTTATTTGACATCACATGGCATTGTATTTCGCTAGAGATCTATTGGAATGTTCTTCATATAGTGATAAAATAATAATTCTTTCCAGGTGAAAATAAGCAGACCAATAATAATGTGGATAACGATACAATACTGCGAAGGACGCACAGCTTTGAAAACGATAAGACGTAAGTGAGATTCAGTGTTTACACAATTTTCGTATTTTTTATTTGCTGAATAATAAGTGTATAGAAAGCACATTCTTTTGGCATGCGTTTGTCGATGTTCAAAATCATTCTCTTGTAAATAAAGTACTCTGTACTGATATTTTTATTAACGCTATATAATCAAACTAATACAGATTAACTAAATTTTAAAATTTTAATCATATAACTGCTGTAACAGTTATTAATATTCACAAAATGTCAGTACAGGTGTTAATAATACATTTATAATAAATTGTTAACGAGCAAGCATTTTTAAGCCATAAATTTAATGAGTTTACAAATCGATTCATAGGATTTTTAAGAGCATTTATACCTGTGAATTCAGTCGTCAGTACCTCAAAATTCGTAACGGTTAAATATATCCATCAACATTTATTAGAAGAAAAAATCTAAAACAATCTAGGTACATACATATTACATATCAACGTTTTAATTTGTACCTAAGAATTATTATAGCATTGTATATCACAAAGGTAACAAACAGAAAATCGTTAAAAAGAAAAACTTTGGACGAATTGCATATTCCAATGCATTTCATAAAATAATGTTGAAGATACGACTAATGAAATTCCTTTTATTTCACAAATACGTGTTTTTCGCCACAAAACCCTCGTAAAATTAGAAAAAAAACAAGTCCACATGTCAAGGTTCATTCCGCACATCAAATCGCCCCCACAATAACGTGCGCATGGTGTGTCTGTGTGAACAGTTTCTACCAGCGCTACCGCGACGTGACGGCGCGCATAAAGGCCTCGTCGTGCCCCTCTATACCACCGCTGCCTCAGTCCACGCTGGCCGCGCTCGAACTGAGGAAAAAGGGCCAGGAGACTAACAATGCGACAGAGACTAACGACGACGTTCACACAAGGTGCCGCGGCTTATCATTGCTCATGACTGCAAATTTTAAATTGCTAGTATCGGCTGACGCGGTGTTCCATTTTCAATATTTTGAAATTCGAGGGCTATCGATTTATATTGTGATTGGTTCATGCGGGAGTGTTCTGTTTTTGAAATGAACGAATTTGGAACGCAATTTTTTTTTTCTTTGTGCTTTTTGAATCCGTTGTAGATGGATATTGAAATAATTTTTTTTAATGCACACTTTTTATTCGTAGAATTGTTTAAAATTCCTATAATTACAGTTTAAGTTGAATGATGTTAAAATTTGTAGTCAAAAATCAAAACACAGGGTTCACATACAGTAAACTTTAACTATATAGTAAAGCTTTTATGAACGAAAAAAAAAATTCTAAGTTGTATTTTTGGTGATAAAAAATAAAGTTTACCGTGTGTTGCTATTCTTATATTTCCATAAATTAATTTTTATTAACGTGCATAATGCATATTCATATTCGCCACCGAAATCACTTTCTAATGCCACATTTATTTTCGTGCTACTCAAGCTTTTTTTATAGACATGTTGTGTGTCGTATTTAGTGATAGTGAATTTTATAATTTGTAATATATATGATTTTGTAAGATAATTCGTTTTAATTAATTTTTATTATTAATAAATTTATTACATATTTTGTGTGTATAGGGTAACTGCAAATGAAAGGAGAGAAAGGGAGTCAAACACATGGAGTACACCGTCTAGCACGAGCTCGAATGCAAACAGTACAAACACTACAACTACCACACAGACCACTGTTAGAAGGTACGCACGAATTTTTAATATAATTTTTATTATAGATGCAGTAAATATACTATTGTAAATATCTCGTCAATATATAGAGAAAATATGAGTAGTTATGTAGTCGTGAGGTGGTCGTTTAGTTACATATGACTTCATAAAAATAAATTTTAAAATGTTTAGGAGATTAATTATATAGCGTATTATATTTGAGTTTTTTTAGAGAAGTTAAGTATGGGCAGTTTAATATGTTGGAATAATATTTATTTTCAGACATTGTCGATTGAAGTATTTATTATATGTAAATGTATTGAGATTATATAATTTATATTTTTATGTAAATGAATCCTGAAGTCCTGTCGACTCAAAATTGTCAATATAAATTAATAATTCACAAATTTCGTAACGTGATCTCATCGGTGTAGGTACCTATATACATTTATAATATGAATACATATTATGTAGGTATACAATAGAACTATTTTGCATATTGTAAGTGTAAATTTAATGGAGTATATTTATGTATATGGCAGCGGTTCGGAAAGCGTAGAGTCGAACAGTAGCAATTCAACACCAAGCTCTGCGACGCCCACCAAACTGTCGCCTGGGAACATTTTCAAGAATTTCTTCAAGTACTCAAGCTCTAGTAGTAATAACGGCTGCTTGAACACAAGATGCTTTCATATTTTTCTTGTTTGTCTTTGTATGCACTCAGTACTAAAGGCGCATACGCATATAACGTTGTCTAACTTTAGCGTTGGCTTATGTGTAGGCATAGCTCCAACGGGTTGAAGACATTTTAATCGATTTCCAAAAAATTAAATCAGGAGATTCTATTTTCGATTGTATGTGTAAAAAAAAATAAGTAGAATCAAATAAAAAACATATGGTGTTCTATTTAAAGAAGAAGTTTTTACCTCTTTAAGTCCATTACTGTATTTCTGTAATTGTTACGAAGCACACTAAGACTAATTCTATCGAATTGTGTGATTTACATCGTCTTTTGTTCAAGCAGCGCATAATTTTTGTGTGAAATTTATTTATTTAGATATTATAGAGCTTCATTTGATTTTGTGCTCGGACATTTGTTTTGCTGCGTAGATCTTTATTATTATTGTTTATTTTAAGTTATATGATTAACATTATTTGCATGTTTAGAGTAGTCATAGATCTATTGTTATTTATATTGCATGTTACTTAATTAGTTATTTAATTTTATTTATAATACTCGTTTTTCGCGATATTTATGCGTTTATAATATTATGCAAAATGCATGAATATAGTATTTTTTTGTATTTTAAATAACTGAAGGTGCTATGTTAATATTTTATTCGCATCATTTAAAAAAAAAGCTGTAAAACCACCCTGTATAGAGCAATTGCAACGTTCAATACTAGAAATTTCCCGCTGAAAACTATTTGTTCAAATATAATTGCTAAAGCCACTCCGGTCACGTAATTCGCTTGAACACCCTCGTTGCGACGGATGTTCAAATTTTTATTTTGGCTTTTCATCTAGCTATACGTGTTATACAACCACGTAATATTTGTTTTAATATTATAATCTATTGTACACACGCACGCACACTAACAAGTGTACACCAATAGGTCGTTCGTGCCACCCGTACGCGATGAAGAGAGCGAGACGCAAAGGAAGGCGCACGCAAAGCGCGTACGCGAAACTAGGAGGTCGACCCAAGGGGTAACGCTCGATGAGATCAAGTCCGCCGAACAGCTGGTGAAGAAGAAAACGAATAACGGAACGACGGAAGCTCCGCCCACCGGCTTGAAGAAGACCGACGATAGTCCAGTTGAGAATAGTACAGTGCGTATATGCTTTTTTTTTAAATAAAGTGGTATTGTAAATAAAGTGATGCGTAGATCCTGAGGCATCTAGCTTACATACTCCGCTTGATATATGAAATTAGGATAAGATTTATATCAGGCCTATATGTTTATTATATTTATTCAAGTTTGCCATATAGCGTAGTGGTTTTTTGGAAAATAGTATAAAATTTAACGATGTTATCACCTTTTATTGCAACTTACTGTAATATACTACACGAAATAAAGAAGCTAAGTAGGTATCTTAACTATAGTCATTTTTAACCACATGTAACAGTATTTTGTAATCTGTGCTCTAAACACAGTTTTGATAAGATTTTTTTTTTTGTGCAAATACAATAGTAAATGAGAGTAACATTAGTTCTGTCCTATTTACAGACCCCGTCGAACAATCACTTGTTTTTATTACCTATTTGTATTGACATGTACATAATTTACATATGTCTATAACATTTGTGTTAATCTGTCGCATTGCATAATAATTCATTTTTTGTGTAAAAATTTAGCAATTTTTTCCAGACAGGTTGCAGTTAGCATATATATCGCTGATAACTGGACCACGTTAGAAATTAATTATATTTTTATTTTAGATTTTCATTGATACTCTTAAATTTCCTACGAAAATAGTCTACATGTCCCTTTTGATTCTCCATATACATCATCATTTAGATCTTAATTCCATTTACGATTTCTGTAAATACGTGTACGTCGTACGACATTTCATACGAATTTTCAAGTCCTTATTTTTTCGGTACGAACCGATTTTTATGAAATAACATACCCATAAGCAGGACACAGGTTTAAAAAGTTAGATGTTTCCGAAATGCCTTATTTAAAATAAGTAATTTACTGATTGACACTACAAGCGAAACATGACTTCCTCCTACCTCCTAGAATTACTATACTATTATTACTCGTAACTTTGTATAATGTTTGTTTTATATATGTCACCGTAAGATTGTAAACATCGATAGATTGTGAACCGTATTATGATTGCAATTTAACGCATCATTTTTTGTATGATTGTAATCTATCGATGGGAAGCGATCAAATTGTGAACCGGCGTAGGACGGAATGCAACTCTCGCTCTGATTGGTTGAACGGTATGTGCCCCCGTCACCCCGGCCACACCACATATTTGTTTGTTATTTCGTTAGTTGTCGAATGTAAACAACTATATTTTCGTGATTATAAATTGATTTTATTTTGAAAATAACTTATATCTTTCGAATAACTTCCATATATAAAACTGTTGTGAACCTAAAAAATTATCTGTGAATAAACCAAGAAAAGCAGTTTGAATGACAAATAACGAATTAGTGTTTGTTTCGCAACATAACCTAAATTACATGAATCGTTCGTGTTTTAATATTTTGATGCTTGTGAACTTAAGTAATCTCATTAAATAACAATGAGACCAACCAATCAGGAAGAACTTGCAGACAGTTGACAATTTGACGCGGGGCAGATAGTAATTTAACGGTTTCACTTCGGTAGAAGAATAATAAGTCAAATTGCAATCATAATGATACGGTTCACAATCTATCGATAGTTTACAATCTCGCTAGATAGATTGTAATCTAACGATCTTTACAATCTAACGGTGACATATAGACTCTATTGTCGTGACATTTTAATTACTATCAACAAACGTTTAGTTGCTTCACTAATACAATATTAGAGGTCAGGTAACCCCACATTATGAATAAGATGCAAAGAAATTAAATATATATATCATACCTACTTCATATTTATACTTGTTTATTTTATTTTTAAATAATTTTACTTAGCTATTCTATGAGAACTAGATATTTATATTTCTAGTACCTATAGTTTTTGAGCTAAATCGTCGTCAAACAAGTTGAGCAAGATGGACATGATGACATGACATAGATAATGGGAAAATTCCGTTAGTGATAAAAATTTCAAAATGGTATACTTTCACGGTAATAAGTTTTTTCGAAATCTTTTCCTCCTAACATTTAAGATGTATGTGGTCTTTCTTATGGTTATGCCGTTTTCTTATTATTGGTAAAGTCTTTTTGCAAAATAAGGACTTGAAAATTTTAAACTTCGAAAGCTACGTTCACAGCCCCCATAAACCATTTAACTGAAGGAAAAACACGCGATAAAAACGTCTACTCCGCCAGCAATTGTCTAAAATTGGTTTTGGATAACACCCGCCTATACAGGCATATTATAGAAAATTCCGATATAAACATAGTTTTATAGACCCACATACACTAAAATGTCTTGGCGTTGCGTAACCCCGCAACAATTGTCTAAAATTGCTTTGGGGTTGTATAGGCGCGCGCGATATCGGCCGGTGGCGGTGAGGCGGCGGTCTCGCTGGCGCTGGCCTGCGTGACCGCGACCGCGACCGCGACCATCGCCGCCAACAGTGAGAGACGCCCCTCGTGGCGGCTGCGGCTCGATCCCGCTAACAAGGTGGCACACCGCCCGTGGACGCGACCATTCCTTGTGCTTGTTTTGTGTGGTTACGGGTGTTTGTAGGCTGGTATTGCGCTGCGGCCAGGGATATGAGGATTTGTTGCAGCATAATACGACAGACAACAAACTATTACATCGGGCTTGTTGTCTGTGGTATTGTGCTGTGGTGGGGATGTGTGGTTTGTTGTATTTTTTATTGGGCTGCGGCCGGGTAATGAGGATTTGTTGTCTTTGGTATTGTGCTGTGGTGGGGATATGTGGCTTGTTGGTTTGTTATTGTGCTGCGGCCGGGTTTATGAGGATTTGTTTGGTGTATTGTAATGTGGTGGGGATGTGTGGTTTGTTGTATTGTTATTGTGCTGTGGCCGGGTTTATGAGGATTTGTTGTCTGTTGTATTGTGATATAGTGGGGATGTGTGGTGTCTGTATTATTGGGTTGCGGGCTAGGAATGGATGGGTTAAGTCTTTGATATTGTGTTCAGATGGAAATATGGATTGTATTTTGATGTAAATGTGTTGTCAGTGCACTGGTGAAAACATGGGTGTTTTTTAAAGTGATTAATGAGAATGGTTGAACGGATTAGTAGGTCTATTTAGTATCAATAAGTTTAAATAATAGTATATGTGAAGCGGCTGAAACCCTGTATATATTTTTAGGGTTGGGCTTGAATGGATGGTTTTATGTATTATATTAAAATAAAGTTGCATCAAATGCCTTTATGCAACAGGGATTTTATTTTATATGCTTACAAAGTCAAGTTATTGGGGTTAAGTCATTTTTTAAAAATAGTATCGCTCTGTTTTTATTTTTATTCAGATTAAAATAATCCTATAAAGTAACAATGAATGGTCGTGTAAACGCGTATTGTCGTAGTATTCAAAATCTCTCCGACACTCGGCATGGTGTGAAAATTGTGGGGCTTTCATTCTATTCGTGATATTTCAGCGATCGATGTTGTGATATTGAAAATTTATATATTAATATTATATTATTATGTTACATCAGTATTGTTTGTTTAGAAACATTAACATAAAATGTCTCGCGTATTACTGTTTCATCATCATACTTTGTTAAATATATATATTTTTATAAAATTATTCGCTATACTTACTGTATGTTTTATTCTGCACAGGTCTATGATATATTGTAATCATTAATTGACACGGCGTTAACTGTTCACCGCAAGGGCATTAATGCATGTTATTTTGTTCTCATCTATGTATGTAATTTTGTCATTTGCATGGTCGTGCTATACGTTAATTAAAATGCATGTAGATATGTGTTCGTGTCGTTATATTTCGCATATGTCTCACTTAAATAATGAAATTGTTGCTTCCTTTTAGAAATTAATAGGACACTAAACGTCTCGCCAAAATAGAATTGTAATTTACCAAACATAATGCGCAATTAATATTTCCTCCACTTATAGTATAGTGTCTACACTCTACACATGTCATGTACCCATGTGCTTGCCTACATTTTAAATATATACAAAATGTACACAATTTGCAGAAATTACGCAAACTTGTCCCTTTGCCAGGACGGAATATAAATTTTGGCAAAAATTTGCTTTGCTGTTATGAATCGTCTAGAATTCGATTTCGTGTTTACTGATTTTATTTATCAATGTCAATAGCTAGTTTGCGTTATATTTTAAAGTAGTAGATGTGGAAATTTACACCCTTGTGCGTGTTCCATTAATAATAGAAGGCTTGTGGTATTAATAAATAATGTGAATGTACAGTTTGAGTTGGAGGATGCGGCTGCAACCCCGCGGACGACGGAAACCGAGGCGACGGTGACGTTACCGCTCCGCCGCCCGCCATCCGGCGCCAACCAGAACGCAACCACAAACAACTCCGTTACCACCACGCCTACCAAGGAGAGCCGTACAAGTTAGTCGATGTATATTCTTAATGGGCAGTCTTGGGAGAAATATCGAAAGTTTTTGTTGCATTTGACCCTTATAAAATAAAAGGAAAATAGATGTTCGCACATTGCGAATCTTATTTATCTCAACTAAGTGTGATATGAAATAATTCAGGATATTGGAGATAGAATGAAACTCATTGCATTCCATACAGAAAAATATTATTATTATAAAAATTTAACTAAATAAAAAGTGAAACATAATACCATGATAATCTAGACTCAACAGCGATATAAAACAGTTTCCTGTTAAATCCAGGTGTAGAAGTAATTATATAAGTATCTTACTTAAACTTATAAACGCGAAGCTGTGTGTTTGACTTATACGTTATGATTGGCTATGAGGCTGTAGTGTGACACAGACTACTTTTTACCGCGTTGAAACATCTCATCATAAAAATTTCCTCTGACTACATAGGTAGAATGATAGTTGCCTATAAATCTGACCTTCAAGTGTTCCTAACAAAATCTAGAGCAAGCTTGGCAACAGTATAACTAATCGAAAAAATATATTTACATAGCGTTATGATACAGTAAAAACGTTACATATATATATTTATATATAATGTACGTTATAGAAAATGTTATCGGTGCAGGTAACGCGACAGTAGCGGCGACGGAGGAGGAGAAGGAGCGCGAGAGCAGCGCAGAGAGCAAGTCGCCGAGCAACTCGTCGCCGAGCACGCAGGCCGCGCTCAACGTGATACAGCGCCGGCGCAGGCCCAAGCGCCGCTCCACCGGCGTCGGCCACGTGGATATGGACGTGAGTTGGGCTCCTTGTACTTGTTATATTTTTTTTTTATAAAAAAAGTGGTAAGCACATCGGACTGAAAATGGATAAGGCCCGTTTTCTATTTCGTACCCTTCCCACTCCATTGCTTCTTTTCAATCGTCAATTCTTTCCTTACTTACGGCACAACCTCTGCGAAAGTCAATGGGCGGTGGTGATCGCTTACCATCAGGCGAACCACCATCTTAGGTTCCCGTAAACACATAAAGAAAAAAAGTCGGGGGTTCAAGTCTAGGCGAGGCGAGGCGATAAATTGATTTTTCAATTTACTGCGAATGTGGATACACATCACCACTGCTCAAAACGGTGAAGGATAATATCGTTAGGAAACCGGAATGTATAAGAATCAAGTGTTCGACGACATGTGACATCTACCAACTGATGATGACTTCTTTTTTTTTAATGTATCCTTAATGGAAACCCTGCTACTAAGAAACTAGCATGTCGGTCGAAGAATCGACGTTCAAAGACACGTAAATCGGCCAACCCGTACTTGATCAGCATGGTAGATTATGGGCTAAATCCTCATAGGAAGCCCGTGTCATTGCAGTGGGAACGTGTAAGGGCTGCTGATGATGATGATGATATGTTTCATAATTGTATTCTTTCACACCGGCTTCGCTATTTCGCCTACAATTTTATAGTGACCTAATCTAAACGCACTTGTCCTTTATTCCAGAAAAGAACTCAATATCAACATTCTAAAACAAATTAACGTTGATTTGAAAAATATGCTTACAATGAAAAATAATAATGCTTACAATTGTTCCTATATAGTTATCGCGAATGTACCAATTGGATAGTACCAACAGTACAATCTAGTTCTTATAGGCCATTAAAACGAGACGTAGAGCAAAAATAATGTGTTGGTTCCGTGACTACATACATAATTTTAGAATGTATTCGTAATAATCAATACTTAATACTTATCTTTTTCGCCTTGATCATCAATATAAATCGAATCGCGTTGTTGGTAAACAAATCATTGATGACCTACCTTTATAGATTTTAAATATTCTAACCATTATGAACAATTATCCAAATAATATATATTGAGGCGGTTGACAACAGCATTAATAAATTAGCGTAACTCATTGGTCGCGACGTGTGATTGTTTTATTACACAAAAGATTTGACGAATGTGCCACATATTGACCTTCTAGGCTAAAATTAAATATTACCCGAGCCTGTACAGTGTTGTGGGAAACACGTGAGTTTCTAATACGGGCGTTGTATTTTGGATATGATGTGTTTTGGATATAACCAGAACGGTTTAAAGTGAATTGTGAATCATGTAGATGATTCAAATACAGCCGTGGTTTTTTACATGCTCTTGGAGGTGAATTACATTCATACAGAGATGCTAACATAATTTAAAATATATTTATTATTACATGTATTTGTTTGTACATATTTGGCATGTGATTTTAATGGATTATGTCAAATTCTATGATAAACTTCATGATCTTCGATTGTATGGTGACTTTGCAATATTTTACGCTATTTTGAATCTGATTTCTTATAGATAATAAGATATTTATTGGTTTGTTATTTACGTACCTTAAATAATGTTGAATATTATTTATTAACAATTTAAATAAATATTTTACAAGCAATTTTTGGAAACTTTGGATTTCTAATTTTAATGTAGCGCTCGAGTATTAAGGAAACTTTTTTTTGTTTAGGACATCGTTAACGATCGCGGAGGAGGCGGCGAAGGCGACGTCGACACAGATATACAAGTGAGTTGTTATCTAGCTAGCTAGTTAGGTCTGAAAGCCCAAGTGGCGTGCTCCAAGATAAATATAGTCCGGGGGTTCTATCCGCACAGTTCCCGTTTCCTTGAGATTTCCGGGATATCAACATGCAAACGCGCGCATAACAATCTATCCTACTAAAGGTTATACCTTGTACAGGGCTCAAACGATATCTTTACCATATTTCATCTAAATTGGTTCGGTGTTTTAGGAGTGAATTTATGATACTAGTTGAGATGTAACATATTGACAATTTTGTGACCTACATATTTACAGATAGACATTATTACACATTTAATGTACTTTAATATTTATTCAGATAATTTATTCAAAAAATCTGTGTTCTCAGAAGTTAAAATTGGTAGTACATTTTGTTTTTACTTTTTTTTGTCATAGCGGCAACTGATCTAGTGGTTCGCCTGACGTAAGCGATCACCACCGCCCGTGAACATTTGTAGAAGTAGCACCGCTGGAAATACGTTGCCCGATTATAAGGGTAGGATAAGGATAAGGGATAGGAAAACGATTGACTTCGGAGATAAAGGAATGAAATGGGAAGGGCGAGCGTGAGGATACATTCCTCCGGTTCCACCCACCGAACGAGACACAGTAGCATGCTACTATTTCACGCCGATCTCCCGTGGGGGTGTGCCAACGTACCCGGTGCGAGCTGGCTCCGCACGTGTCGATGCGTGCTCGATTCGCACACTCTAAACGTAGTTATGTAATCTACAGTTCAGGAATTTATTTTAGAACAGAAATATACATAAATAGAGTATATTGTAAATTCAGCAATATGCTACTCGTATTTATTATACTTACCGTATCAAAATGTATATCTCGAAATATTATCCTGGTATTAGTGAACTGAGCCATATACACAAGTTACATACAATTTTTTTTTCGACTTCAAAAAAGAAGATCTCAATTCGTACTGTATATTTTCTTTTTGTTTTTTACCTTATGACTTTTTACTGGTTCAATTTAGTTCAGTTTAGTTTGGTTTTTGATTTTTCATTATTTAATATCGTATAGAATATAAATAATAACAGATTTGAATGGTATTATATATATACGTATTTCTGTGAATACCAAAAATAATATAAAATATATTTTCTTTGTTTTTCGTTCTTGATGGCCTTTGAGTTTATTTTGGTGTGTAAATGTAATTTATTTTGCAAAGCATTGACGTGTCGACCCGTGTGAAGTATAAATGGGGGACTAAATTAAATTTGTTAATTTATGTCGCAGAATGATTTTAGTTCGTATTTTTATAACGCATAGAATATATATTTCATTTATATTATTTTAAAAGGCACAGAGGTGAACTGTGAATCTTATCTACTATAAAAGGTATTCATTTAAGCTGCCCCTTTTTGCTAAATCCCATTTTTTCCATCGAAGACTATAATATAAGCCCATCACAAAACACACCTAACCAGTCTATCGCGACAAAATGTATGATACAAATGCGAACTAAAAACATTTTATTTGACAGTTTTCGTAAAATTAGGTATGCTTGTATGTGGGGACCAAACATGCTGAATAGTGCGATTTTGTAATAAAAGTACCAATATGTTTTTGGAAATAGTTGTAGTAATTTTCAGTATTGTTTTTTTTACACCGCGCACCGTTCTTTGCTAGAGTAAGAAGTAAGCATGAAACACATTGGTTTGACTTTCTAGCATTTGGGCGAGGGACTCGATAATAAATGCGCTTGAATGGAAATAAAAACTATGTAGGTATAAGTTTCGGAACGTAGAAAGCGCGCATTTTATGAGTAAATTAAATAATTCTTTAGATTTATGCCTTTAAATATATTTTACTTATCGTTAGGGTTAATAGTATTTACGTGATCGCTTCTGTTATATGTTAATTATAGGTATACATAAAATCAAATTATTTATTAAGGGTCCTGACCCCATATAAAAAGTATAAAAAATAGTATACATTTTTCATGAAACCTTCGCTAATAATATAATGCTACATAGCAAGACTGTTTTGATATATTTTGCCGTTTGATAATTGATATCTCTTCCGATCCTTTGCCAAGTGTTTTAGCAATGAGTGAATGATAATAAAACAGCTCGTAAATTACAATTAAGTCATAGTAAGAAACCTTTGTATATTTTGGAATTTCGTTTTAAGTGTTATGTATGTAATATTAGAACCCTCACGTGAAGCCGTATTTAATCGGAAATAACATTTGATACATATTGTATAATTACGAAGGGTTGATGTTCTCACTTATCGAGTCTTGTGCGGTTATTTTCGCAAAAGTTGCTTTAAATATTTTAGTTAGTCGAGAGAATTTATAGTACCTAATTTAATATAATATTTGGGTATAAATTTCCACAATGATCCACAATGAGGCGACAATCACCTAACCATCTATAAAGTTGTAGACTGTATAACAATTCTTTTAAATCGATAATTTACATATAACAGACTCATTCATTTATACTTTAGTGTTAATACAATCGATGGTTTCGTGAGCTAACTTGTTGAAATACGATTTATCATATTTAAAAATAAACTAATCATTTTGACGGATAATACGCGAAAACCAATATATTTTCGAGAATCCGAATTGTGGTTCAGACGATCAGTAATTGTAATGTGACAGATTGGCTGCGATCCAGTTGTTATATAGTTTTATAAACGACACATAAATTACACAATCTCGTACTGTATTTCACGTAGATTGGCTATCATACACGCAAAAGTAAACAGCTGAAAGTTATTGAATAGGTGACACCTAATTATATCGGAAATATGTATGAGTCCATAAATGACTGAAGAAGTAAAAAAGTAAAAATTATTCATTGTAAAGATCTATATATAATTGTAAAGTTAGCCTACTGAAATAATTTTACAGTCAAAGAGAATTGCAGAATTGTGTCTAGAAATATGGGGCCACAGAGCTGTGTGTTATATTCTAACCTTTTGATTATATGACACGAAGAATGTTCTGTATGAACGTACGAATTTTAACAAAATTAACGTGATATGTATGTATTCGTCGTATCTTAACTCCTGGACAGATTACGTACGTCTTTAAAACATCATACACTAAATAATTAGTTTGCAAATAGTAATTTGCGCATTAGATTATTGTATAAATGTTGCTCGTAAATACATTAAAAGATAAATTGATGGTTCTGAATAGTTTCAAGACTTTCGACGCGTAGGTTCCTTCAAATGACGTCAAATGTATTTATATCGACCTTTCTGTTCGAGTTTTGATCACCAACCCTTGACCGGCTTTAAACTGTAATCTTAAAAGAATGTCTTTCAATTATTTATTCATTAAATTGAACACGCAATTTAACCGACGTTCCCAAAAACGACGGCAGGGTCTTTATTGATATTATATTTAAAATATTTTGAATGTCGTTCGATTATTTCATAATATCTTGCGCACATGTTGCACAAACGTTAGTACACCTCAAATTGGAATTTAAATGTACATTTATTACTTATTTACTAGCTGATAGCTGTGGCTTCGCCCATGTTGGAACGGTATATAAAAATTTAGCGTATGATACACAGCATCATTATCATGATTTTATCCTTTTGAACCACAATGTCGTTTTATAGTGGTAAAATAATAATTATTTTTAAATTCAGTTCGGTAGATGTTATATGTATATTTTTGTGTATTTAAATCAAAGCAAACCTTATGATTTGCGTTTATATTAATATACCGCACTAGTTGTGCAACTCATTGCGAAACAATTTCTGATGGTTTAGAAAGTATCACACGAAATTCCAGCTTACTTCACTAGAGCGCTCCAAAATCAGTATTTGGGTCAGCGGACTTCTGAAATGAACACGCGTAAACTTGAAAATAGATTTTATTTATAGCGAGAAACAAAAGACAAAATTCAAGCCTGCATAAATTAGCGAACCCGTTGTAATTAAGCAATAAAATAATCATAGCATTAATATGATGTCTTCAATAATTATTTTAGAGATTATATTTATTGAGCGTAAAAGTAATCAATATCACTGAACGAAGCGTATACGGTAGATATTATATCTACAGTATGTTTGACTGACGTTTTATTTATGTTCGGTATAATTTACGACAATCGGTTTAAGAGGCGATGAAATTATTTTTAGCGCGTGTGTACCTGTACAAGCGGGGCGGGCAGCGCATTAATGACGGGGCGATAAGGCCTTCGAAATAGTTTCTAATTTTAGGTAAACATCACCAAATGACGAGATGCAGTCGATATGAATATTGTTATGACCAGTAAATCGGTTTTTTCGTCCTTGAGGGCTTTCTGGTCGCGCTCGCCACACGCGACCACGAAACGGTTTTGTTATATTTACAGGTGATGATTTCCTCGCGTGTTCGTTTAGATGTTGCCGTCTCATCGGATCGCTTCAGTACGTCACGCGTCTCGCTCGCTCGTACCTATCTGTGAACCACTGTTTGGTGTGTCTGTCGACAATATTTTCTCTCTGTCATTATTAGTCTTGGGAAGCAGTCAGTATGTTTTCACAACGCGTAGAGCTCGCCCGCCACATTGCTAATATTTGAACGCGCCTTAGAGTGACACATGCATAAAAATGAGTCGAAAACAGGATAGATATTCCTCGCGACCTCGGAGTCTCACCTCTCACTATGGTTCTTCTCCGAGTATGTTAGGATCCATGATTGGCGGACAATACAATTCATATTCAAATAGTTATTCGAATTCATATAGTCCAAGCACATACAGAAACTACAATCCTTACACTGTGGGCTTAGGCCGGCCGTCAAATTTGGGGATATACGGTGGAACGAGTTCCGGTTACGGTGGTGTATATTTAAGTAGTGCTACGTTGGGATCATTAAATTTAATGACACCGATATTGAAAAAGTTAGATAAAAAAATATTAGCGAGTCAAAAGAACTTCAAACCGAAGCCAGTGCCCCCGATGAAAGTGCCCGAAGTGGCCGCGGAGCCTCCCGTCCAGGCGGAGGCGCCCGTGAGGCCGGAGAGGAAGTCGCGCTCGACCAGCAGAAGTAGCGGGCTCGATAAGGAGCGATCGAGATCGCTGACATCCCTCGACACTGTTAACGCGCTTAACGCACGCTCCCTCAGTCTCAACTCTCTGGCTTCCGATGGGTATTGTGTACGTTTTCCAATCGATTCATAAAATATCTATTTGCTATACAACCAGAATCGTCGCTGTATATCTCGGTAAAAAATCAGTAATAAATCAGTAATAAAATAATCTGATCACTTTTTGAAAAATGTAATGCGTTATGTACAAGCGTGTGTTGTGTATTCACAATTCCTATTGGAAGTAATAATAATGTATCAAAACAAATACATGATGCTGCAATTTGTATGCATCGGAATTATCTATATATTTACCACTAGGGCTAAAAATGTTAAGAAGATTAAAAAATAATGTTTTCTGTAATAGAACATGTTTGTAGTATGTTATTAAGATAATTTTTATATTATAACAACTTTAAGTCGATTTTGATACAAATCTCTATAAGTAATTAAAATGAATATTTTTGTGGTAGTTATAGGCCAATGAACTTGTCCAAGATTTTTTCTATCTATACATAAAAATTAACAACTTTCGTTCACATGATATCGTAACAAACAAACCGAGTTACTTTAGAAAGTATATAATATGTGTCTGGATAACATTTTTCTTTCATCTAACATTTTTTTATGACGCTTTATTTATTTTTATGCATGAGTGATATTTCACACTAAGTTAATATTGGAATTTTCATCACTTTTTCTCTTGATTCGTTTCCTAGCGCTCATAATTGTAAACTATATTTATGAACTTTCAAATTTTACGTGCGATGTTAATATTCATTTACGTCATAGACCTTGATGTTGGCTATAAACTTTCAGTCAATGTCGTTCTTTAGTTACAATCTTTCTGCGGTTTTTATACGATGCAGAATACGATTTCCATGGGCAGACATCCTGTTTCTATTTAAATATTAACATGACATCATAGTTAACTTAGCGTCGGTCAAGATTATGAACAATCGTTTCTGTATATTGTCAAACAATAGAATAATGTGCTTCGATGAGACATCACTATGCATTTTGATATTGTTACATGTATTAACATAAAGATTGCGGTGCAAATATGTGATTTATAAGCTTTCATTGGTGCAATGCTGGTTACCGGTTGACAATGCAATATGTAAAGTATCCGTGTAAACTGTTATATTGTGCATCGTATAGCTATTTTATATTACATGCTCGATTACAAATCATTTACGATGTTGCGAACACAAGAATAGATATTACAATAGACTATAAACCATGGATATGTTTCCAACTAGCACTTGGCTTCAATTGCAATCAATTAAATTAACTGATTAATGATTCTGTTTTGTTACAAATCTTATTATCTTATAGTTGAACATAATGTTACGACATATAACGATTAAATCTTATATTAATTAAGTTTAGCACAAATAACAACGTTAGCAGAAAAGCAGTTTGTGATTCCCCGTCGCCAGATTGAAAATATTTACGGATATACGATTTATTATTTAAGCTAATATGGCATATTAAAATGTCGTATAATATTTCAGTCCGGCACGGAGAGGACGGACGAGGGAGAGGAGAAGGACTACAAGGCGCTGTACGAAGCATCACAAAACGAGGTCCGCAAGCTGCGCGCGTTGCTCTCGACCTCCGAGCAGCAGTTGCACGAGGCTCGCACCACTATCACTAGACTCACACAAGTGGTATGACACTCGGCGTCATTGTGTAGACACCAAATTGCCCCTATATGTCCCGGTTTTTTATGCCATTGGCACGGTTTAGCGTGATGTCGGAGTAGGTGTCTCAAAGTCTATATCTGTCTAGAGTTTAACGAACTCATTATGACGGTTTTGCGTAAATGTTTCAGCGTACCGTTTTCTGTTAGAAAACCAATAACCATTTCTAGAAACTTGCTTTGAACTGATTTAAATAATGAATACACCCACTTAGACAACCAAGCTAATCGGACATTATCACTAGCATCATTCTTGATCATGAAATTCTCATCCATTGTGAAAGATGCAAAGCGATTTCTGTACATATTTCTCATACATTTCAAATTCACCAGAAGCATGCAAAGCGAAATTAGTTTCTCATTTTTATCATGTAGCTCATACAATGGTGTATTTTTACTTGTTCACCACCCGGATAGTTCAAGAAACTATAATCCCGTAGAGCACATTAAACTACAATTTACTTGTAGTAACCGACTTGCCCGTGACATTATGCGTCATTAGAAATTTGCGTGCCCCCATTTAAAATGTTTGACTAATCCCCGCCCACCGGTTAACACTAATTATGTCCACAGATGCTCGCTGACAGATTGGCTCGTGTTTTGGCTATCTGTACTCGTTCATCACAGAATGTTCACTAGTCATACGTGTTTTGAAGCTAATGGTCGCTGAAGGACACTCGTGCACACACGTTTCACTGTTGTGATGCGTTATACTTATTAATTGCTAGCGATTTAATGTTACGAGCGAGCGACTGTATACGTGCGAGCTTTGTGTACACCCTGCGCTGTTAAGCTACATAGAATGCATTTGTTTTACAGAATCAAAATTCACTATCTGAGATAGAGAAGCGCGAGAAGCGAGCCATGGAAAGAAAACTGTCCGAAATGGAAGAGGAGCTGAAGGTAATTAGTCTTTTAAAACGACCAACGACCTCGCACAACACACACACATACAAATTTATATTTACAAAGAACAATTGCATCTCAAATAACCGTACGATGAGCTTTTACTTTGTTACGCCATGGCGGACATCAAGATGGCGCCAATGTTGCCGCCAAAATGAGAACGACTTGTAATGTTCGTGTTCGTTTTGTAGCAATTGCAAAAGTTAAAAGCCGAGAACGAAAGGCTGAGGGCTGAGAACCGTGCGCTAACGCGGGTCGTCAGCAAATTGACCAACTCTGCCGCCAAATAGGTAACTGTGTTGGAATGGGCGTTTGCTCAGTGGCGACATCGTGCGGCGTTGTCGGCTAATACGTAACATTTGTTTCTCTCGCTCACTCTCTCTCTCTCTCCCACTCTCTCACTCGGTGAGCTCGCGGCACCAGCGCGGAGTTAGAGTGTGAGAGATGGAAACAGTGCGTTGTGACTGCGCCACTTTTCGTGTACCTGCCGCGTTCCTCACCAACCATTTAAAGTCTCGTATGTACTAGGAGAATTCTGTTATGGGAGGATAATTATGATATATGTGATATGTTAAGTAGTTTCATACTTAATCTTAATTATCTTGTCTTAAATTAGTTTTTTCAATGTTATTAATGTTCACATGAATTTTGGCTGTGCATATAGAAAGCGATAGTTATTGTGTTTTTTATGCGATAGTTCCCTTTTACAAATCTCTTCGTTGGCAATACAAATCATTTTTATATGATTAATATAGCATATGACTTTTATAATGTTTAATGACTATTTTATTATATTTTCCAACAAAGACTTTATTAAACCGTAATTATATATAATTGATTAAACACACCACCTGAGTATATTTATTTGTTAAATTCGGCCGAATTACATCCCATACGGTTCTACCCTAGGATTTACGAGTCTTTATTAATTAACTGTGTGCTATGCAAGCATGCTTGTATGTTCCTAACATTCGACGATCCAAAAAACTGTCACGGTTAGAAAATATTTCAAATTTAGCATCATTTATATGAAAAAAGCGGAATTAAACCTTTGTAAGAGACGTTCGTAGAGTTTTATATAAATACACGTATCTAGAGTTTCTTCAAAAAAAAAATGCATGGATCTTGTATAGCTTCTTCTATTTTTATCAATAACAAAACATTCAAAGAAAGCTTTTGTATTTTAAGATAGTCCTTAAACGAATGATGTGTTATAATTATGTTTATATAACAAACACTTATACAGATATTTTCTACACATATACAAAAGAGCAATAAACAAAAAATATGCTTTCACGTGTATCCAATTGGATGGTGTTCCCGAAATAACTTTCTATATTTAACAATCACATCATTAAATATTTAAAATCATTACTTAGTACCATTTTGTAAATTCTGTGGAAATCATTCGACTTCATATAAAGTAGTCGAATAATTAAATCAGCCTATAATTACTAGATAAATACCTTACATTCTATTTCATTTATGGTATAGGTATGATTTTATAAGTTTATAATTATTCATTTATTTTATCCAATATCGATTCAGAATGACTGCATCTTAATTAAATTTTAATTTTATCTGCAATGCGCGGGATCATTCTGTACTAAGAGATTGATGCGATTGTAATTAAAATTATATTGAGTAGAATTTATCCAACAGAATACATGATTATCAGCAATAATAATTGATTAAACTATATAATGACCCAATTACTTTGAACGCGCACTTTAACACTTTCATAACTTGTAAATATACATCATGTAGCACCCCTCTGTTCGACCATGTTTTTATTTAGTTATTTTAATAGTTTTGGATATCCGTTATTGTTTTGATAAATTATTAACGTTATTTACTTTTATAATAATTTATTGTTCTATTAAAAAAATTTGGTCTAACACTGAATGTAACAGGTATCTCGGATTTCATAGAACCGTGTTTAAAAATCTGGTCGAATAGTTAGTTCCATTGCATCATTCAACATGTGTGTGATTTTGAGGGTACTTCTATATAGTTGGATATTGTCGATTTTGTAGCACACAAATATATCTGATCGTTTAAATGTATCGCGTTTTATTAATCAGTGCGTTATTAATTTCAGTATCATCAAGCGCTTCAAGCGGAGAATCAGCGGCTGAAAGACGAGAACGGAGCGCTTATCAGAGTTATCAGTAAATTATCCAAGTGAGATATAGGGGTTTCCTAAAATATGTTCCCTTTCGGCCTAACGAATCGAGGTCAGCGATGGGACTACATTGTTACTATAGAAGGACGTGTGTAATAATAAAATGCCTTTTTAAAAAATTTGATGTGTGCTTTGTGAAGTGGATTATTAGCCAAATATTTAATTTTTTTTTTTACAAACGAAATATACAAACTTTTATACACTAACCAACGAAGCAAGATAATAAATGATTCTTTGCGATGTTGTCCATGTATGAAACTTATATTCCTCTCATTGCCTGGCTGAGGTTCTAGTCAAATTAACAATAGTGTAGTAATATACTTATAGAATGCCTAAACCGCACCGGAATTAACTTTGTGGAGAAGTTGATCACGTTCGTCAAAATCTAATAAGCACTATATGGTCAATTGATGTATAAATATAGACGACAGAAGTAAACTGTTTTGTTGGTGTTGTTTCTTTTAGTTTTTCCTTTCGTTATAGTATAATCTTGTTTCGTTGGTGAACATCGGTTATCGGTCCGGGTATTGAACAGCATGATTAGGTTAATTTTTTATTATTATATTTTGGTTTGATTGTTTTATTTGAAAATGAAATATTGTCTATTTTAAACACGGATGAATTGCATGATACACATATTATTTTTTACTTCGAAATCTTCGTCCAAATAATTTGTTTTTACAATTGAACGAAAATGTTATTTATTTATGAAACATTATATATCTGCGGCAAACTTGTTAATTTTTTCGTAAAAGTTGGTTTTTAATTTCTTTTTAAAATTTCAATTTGTTTTTTTTTCTGGCAAACAAACATATATTTATATACAAATACCTTTTATCGCATTGAATTAATATGGATGACAATATTTTTTAAAACTTTAGAAAACATCACTATTATAGTATATTAGATAATTTTTTTAAAGAATTTATGTAGTTCCCGAGATGTCCTTTGTGTTGATATTTTAATATATTCCTGATGTTATAAATGTAATGTAGATTAGTATTTAATGAAATGTTTTCGGAGTTCACGCTTTCGCGGAACCGAGAACGTGTTCTGTGTAATGTTAGGTATTAGTTAATAATCGTCATATTACTAATGCGTTTATAAACTGTATGTAATATAGATTTTATTAAACAATAGTCACGAAATGATTGGAAATGTGATATATCGATTTATTAAAGTTTTGATCATGTGGATTTAGGTCTTACTAGGTGTTGTACTTTGTAGTGTTTTACATATAGAGTAAATCACTTTGTCGTGCCCATTAATTGATTCCCCTACGGGGCATTTGATTTGTCAACGTTGTTATTGTGTTCATCATCACAAACCTGCTATCCGCTAGCTATACGCACATACACGAACACTTCTATGTCCTAATGAATCAGTATTCCAACAGCCAACCCTTCTATGGAAGATTTGTTTGTGTGCATTTAGCTTATGCGGATAGCGAATATTTAAAACACACATACACACGCTTGTTCGGACACACGAACGTGGTTTACTCGATATCGGAACGGCAATTTATACTTAACGTATATATTTTAATGTGTCACGTAGAGACATTACATCGTAATCATTATCGGATGTTTGCGCTATAGGACCTTTTGTTAAATGTGATGTGAAAGTATTGTTATATATATGTGATGCTGGCACTAACGCTTCGTGAATTTTATTTTGTAGATAAATTAATATTTCGAAATGTGACGGCAGACATCTTAGTAGAGTAACTTTTATTTAATGTGGAAAATGGGATGAAGATTTTTTAATGTATTTTATATGCCATAGCCCTTCAAAAGGGTACTAACGTTTAAATTTTAATTATCATTAATTGTTATGTGCGGAGGCAAGCGTTTATTGCTGATATGAACCATACGCATATTATTAATTCATTCATTTTTCGGACATTTTGAGTATAAAAGACTAGTCATTTTAAGCGAATTACTCTAATTTATACATAAAAAAAATCGTAAAAAATGTATTATGGGGCGGTTATTGTTAGTACATCTGAATCCGAATAATTGGGATTGTGTGACGTCATACATTCAATTTTGTATAAAAAAAGTGCTGCAACCTAAAATATCAGCAATAAATATTGCCTTTGTACCCAAAACGTATTTATAGAAACGAAACTAAAGCATATTCCCGATGGCCTATCGCGGAAATGTTAACGCACATTGGCTATCGGTTTGGGAACATGTTGATAGGTTTTATTTCTATTACCATTTACTGTAGATATATATATAAATATATGTAATTAGATACTGATTTAATTTATTTAAAAATTTTACATTATACATTTTCAAATGTTGGTCAGTGTTTTAACGATTATTATTTGAAATGATAAATTCTGCTTCGATATGTCAATTCAAAAGGGAACGTTTCTTATTATTGTTTCCGCATAACGAAAGTTTTGTTAATGAATTTTTGCGTTTTTTTTTTGCTTTGTCATTCTCGTATATTACAGTAATAAAATTAATGAATTTTGTCGTAGATGTATGTCCTTAACGCATCCCTTGATTGGGATATGTTAAACTCATATAACATTTTCTATTTTATCATTTAAATAACTACAACGTTTTTATTGTTATGCATACTCTTGTTAAGATTATGGATCCCGCACCAAACTACCTACACATATTAACAATCTCAATAGAGAATTATAATAAGGAAAGCGTGAAATGTGAAAGTGGGGTCTAGCCTTCATTGATCTTTATATTGTATCCCTATTTAATGTAAGCGGTAATTTTTGTTCATTAAAGTTTTATTTATTTCGAGAGTAAGAGTTAAACAAAATAAATTTATTAATTAATTTTTTGTTTATTTATTTTCCTTTCGTTTTGTTGTTGGTTATTCCGTTACATATTTATTTTAGGTGAAGTTTGGATATGTGCATTTTTTGTGTTTTGTGTGTTTAATAAACTATAGTGGACGTGTGATGTGAAACAATTTTAATTTCCTGATGATTGCGAATTGATGGAAAATAGCGAAAGTAATTTCATTCTAAATAAGCGTCGTAGACAATATCGGTTTTTTGCTTTATAGTAATAAATATGGATCACTTTGATCGGGCATCGTCGTGCCTTAAATTTGTATTGGTTATGCAAATTCAGTAGATAATTATATAAGTTTATAACGTACCAGATTGTCGAGTGAACTTATAATATACCCCACACTAAAGTTGTAACTACAATTCTAAAGGTGGGTTCCTCCAGTAGGCTATAACACTTGCGTGAAGAGAGATAATCTGACTTGAGTATAATCGTAATTTATGTAGATTGCCTTATGTGAAACTGAATACTGCCATTTTATACAACTTCTTGAACCAAGACGTACTTATCTAGTTGTACAGCTAGCCCACTTGTTTTCTGCTGTCGTACCGTGAGAATTTACTATGTAAGTGAATCGACCTAAATATTTGTACTATGCATATATTTGTAGGAAAAAATTGTTTCTATGAGCATTACAATTATAAATGTTTAATGTTCCATTTTATATCTCTAGCAATTTTGTGTATTTTTATTAAGACGAGAGATAGAGACGGAGGTTCGAAAGATTAGCAATAATATTTCAACCGATAGGCGAGATTATTTTTTTGTTTCATAGGAAATTTTTGTCATTAGGTTTTTACCCATTATACAATCTGGGTTCCACCGCCCAGTGTCGTCGGTGACTTTTTTTGTAGTAAAGATTTATTTCTTTATATAAAGTAACTATCGAGATACAAGACCGTTTGTAAATTATGATGATAAATCATGATTAAAAATTCCTATTATTCAATAGAGGTGGTTATTTCAGATAATTCTAAGCATGATTGGTGAATGTTGAGGTGCCTTTTTACATAATACACATTTGAAACAAGTGGGAAAGCTAATAATTATAATACATATTCTACTTCATTGGGTAGACAAAACTTTAAGTGGATGTAGTTTGTTACAATATGATTGAAATTTATATAAGTATTTTGTATTTATGTAGTATATAATAGTAACATTTTATATTAACATTCATATTAATATAGTAATAGCATTGTGTATATCTTTCAATAACAATAATATTAGTAAACAACATTAATCATATCATCTTGTTTTCGGGACATCAATAAATATTGCAATTTATTGTAAAGAAAAATGAATTTGCATCGATGTATTATAAGGCTATGTAGAAAGTTTTAGAATTTCATTTTATTGCATATTATCTCATTGATCGTTTATATAATAAATTAAGCTATAATTATATACTAAAACTAGAATGTATATTATAGTTACTATAATTCATGTATAATTCTAAAGAACCAATAAAATATATATAACAATAGAATACTACTCCAAACTCTTCCAAATCTTATATTAGGCATACGACATACTTCCTTAAATTAACGAATTATTATATTATTTAATCTACTCACACCGCCTTTTATTTAATCACTATTATATATAAATAAGCCCCACATAATATATCCGTCATAAAATAAAATATTTCAAAAGGACTTAATAAAATTAAGATTTTATTATTAATTATTAATACCTTTGCTTTTCACAAAATGATATAAGTCCAGATATGCATTGCAGTGGCATACAGACGAACACTATTTACAGGTACAGCCTACCAGTTTTTAAAAGCACGAAAAACGTACATGTGAAAATGTATTTCGCACTGGATGTGTTAGTCAAGTTAAGAAGGGAGACAAGACACGAGAAATGTTAATGAATATTCGGAATAAAAAATTGCAATTAATAAAGCCGTTATTGATATTAATATTTATATGTTACGTAAGGCCAGTGCTTATAGTTTAATTTTGAACATTCGTTTATTTATCTGGTGCAATAATGGAATGATAACATGAGGATTAGCTATACTCTGCACTATCGAATAATATCCATAATCTAAAAGCATGGTACATACTCGTTATGGTAGTTAAAAATCTTAATGTTCATTCTAAGTTCACTTAGTAAGTAGCTACTTAATATTTTCAGTACTTTATTTGAAATTATGAACGACTGGGGAAATGGGACATTTAACGTGAGAGTTTACCTATCTAAATATATAGGGGAATTCCTAACTTAGATAAATTATAATATTTATTTAGAGTCTTAAGCGTTTTATAGTATTTAGTATGGTTTTCTATAAAGACTACTTTGGATAACAAAATACATTGCTGATAGTTGGACGCAGCGTAGTTTCACTCTATTTTAGAAGTAAAAAAATAAATAAATTTTAAAAATTTATTTTCAACTCAACCGATACCGTGTTTGAAGTGCGTGTGAAATCACAATGTAATTATATGTTATCTACACATATAAAATTTAAAGGACTGACTGACAATGATTTATCAACGCACACCTCAAACCACTGGACGGATCGGGCTGAAATTTGGCATGCAGATGGCGTAGGCATCCGCTAAGAAAGGATTTTTGATAATTTCTATCCCCAAGGGCATACAATAGGGGATGAAAGTTTGTAACATGTAAATTTATTAGAACCGCGCGGGCGAAGCTGCGGGCGAAGTTAGTTGTTTCTCTCTCTTATTTTTTTAATTTAACAGCTAGTTATTTCATGTACATAACGTTATGAGTTTTATTCAGTTGAATTATAAGTATAAACTATATAAGTTTATTTTTACATTCCAATAACAATCTTTGTTTCAGTTTAGAGATAACGTTATTTTTAGTATTGCCTTCTTATTCACATCGTCGTATTTCAGAAGAGTTAGCAATTCGAGGTTGTTTAAATGAATTCATTATTCGTTTATTTTATATTGGCTTTTAATGCAAAAATAACAACACGTACACCAAAAATTTAGCCTATAATTACAAATTATTATAAAAATCACATTACCACATCATACAGTTTTCAAATTTATTATAAGATTAACGAAAATATACTTTTAAAGAACAAGGCTTGCCCAGCTGGTATCAATTTGCGTTAATTACTTAGGTGAAATGTATAATATTCCGGTAAATGCTGGTCAGAATTTATATTTTATAATAACTTTTTTACAAATAACTAAGGAACAAAAAATAGCCCACATTTCTTTTTACAAACTGTTATTAAAGGAATAAGCAGTGGAAAATTATTTTGGCATCAAATTAATATATCTAAGTACGTCATCTACGATTATTCACAAATAAATATACATATAAAACTTATTTTACTTATAATAAAACTAATCAATAAAATTAATGTACTATACTAATAATATATCTAGCATGAAAATGGTTTTGTAAATAAGACACGATAATAAACGTATGAGGGCAGTGAAATAATGACTACATAAAATATATAAACTGCAATGTAGCAAGTAAGAATGATGAATTCTACAATCCTAAGAGACAGTTAATACGGCCAATACACAAAGAATACTAAGATACATTCTACAGACAAATGCGTTTTGTCATGAGAATATTGCCATTTAATTTAAAAAGCTCATATAGCTAACATAAGCTCGTCATACATTTGTAAATATCTTAATTTCTTAATTGATAAATTATAAACACGTATTTCATACAATTTCCAACTCTTTTTTTACATCTTTGGTTATTTACCTAGTAAAGGTTGGTGATTAGAATACAATAGTAACAATTCATATTTCCGATATAACAAGCTGGCAATAGAATTAACAATTTAATAATGGTGTATTTCTTCTTCTGTTAAAGAATGGTTTCATGAAGACAAAACTTTTACACATATGGTAACCATTTAGATCTTCTCAAGAGCAAATATTGTAAATTTCCAGTTATCCACAAACACGATCGATGTGTTAGACATTAACAAGTGACTAAGAACATGACACAAGTCACTGTTAACAAAAAAGCGACTTGAATATTCTTTCTAAACACTCGGTTACCGTAAATAGTACAATCATTTATAGCACTGTTCGTTTAAAACACTACACTACATAAGGTTTAGCGGACCGCGACTCCATTGATTGTGACTACGGCATTTGGGCCTGTCGGTTCAGGTTCGTACGCGCTGTCTGTGTCGCTCCTTCGACCATATGCAGAATTTTCGGCCAAGCTTTCACTGTAGGGTGAGTCGTAGAGATTATCAGTCACGTGGTCATATATATGTCTTCCGTTAGTATCATGTAAAGTGGCATAACTCATAACAGCAGCGTTTTGGTCTTCCTTTCTTTCAGCGCCTTCTATATTTTCTGTGTTTTTGACTGGGGTAGCTTTCCGCCTGTATGAAAGTGATAAATCGGTATATAGGCCATGTTTTATAGAAACAAAAGAAAAAAACACTTGTTGCAAGACAAATCTTAAATTAATTAGAATAATTAAGTATAATACTACTTACGCATGTGTGTTACAATGAATACTTACAGTCGTAAATAGACAACTCCTAATAGCATAAGCAGGAACAGAACAACTCCGCAACCGACGCCTACACTCAGTGGCAGCGTGCCGCTCTCGGCCGCCTCGTTCTTTGCCAATTCGCATCGCGGCTCATCTCCTGACCACTTCCCGTCATCTAAACATTTGCGCAGAAATGGTCCAACTCTGTGATATTGTGGAAGGCAATGGTACTCTATTGAACTTCCAAACAATGTAGAGCTGTTGGATATTATTATGCGACCATTCTCCATATTCCCAGGTGATTTACAATCGATAGCTGCAACGAATAATCTTATATGAATATATATTGATCATTAAATAATGATATATTGCGGCATACATTTCACGAATGAGGTAACATTCTATGATGTAAATTTTCTATGCATTAGCTGTTTTCAAGGAATATTTTTAACGCTGTTTTCAATACCTCATTCATTATCTTTCTATCAATATCGATGATTTTATTTCACTTCTACTAATTGAGAATTTGAAAAAGGTACCGTTCAATACAGAATACTCACGTATGCAAACAGGTGGAGCTCCACCCCACTGTCCCTTTGGCAGACAAGTTCTCGTCTGATTTCCTCTCAAGCTGTAACCTCTTTCGCAGCGGTAATGCGCCTCCCCACCGACACTCAGAGTGGAAGTTACCACAAGCAATCCCGTGCTTCCCTTTATTTGGATTGATGGATCGGTGCATGTGATCTCTAAAATTATTAAATGAACTTCAATTAATAACGGAACTGGTTGGTATTTTTTAAATTGAATTAAGTACCTATGTCAACTATCAGGCGGATGAATTATTATAGAAATTCTAAAATTGTGAATTATTTCATATCTTTAATGCTCAATTTACGTTTAGGATCCTTCATTAAATTTGTAACCAGCACATTATTTTTTACCTTTACAAATAGGAGTTTCAGAACTCCATGTGCCGTTATCCTGGCACAGTCTTCTTGAGACTCCATCCAGCTGCCAGTGTTCCTCGCATTCGTAAAGGGCCGCGGCGCCGTAGTATGTAGCGTTTGTGGCGAGAGTGACTTTGCCGTTCTGAAGCCGCCCAGGATTGCCGCAATCCACATCTGTACAAAAATAACAATATTTATAACAAACTTTCTCAGTAACGATTATCTTGCTTTTTGAAAACAAGCTAAACCAGTTCAGTGAATATTTCTATACATAGATAAAAACAAACAAAACTTTCTTACGAAAACTACACGTTTATAAAGAGAAAAAGGTCTGAATGCAGATACGTTTTAAATATCTTACAAAAAAAAACATTAAAATAATAATAAAATTACAGACACTACCGCAAACTTCAGTATGCTAGTTTAAACTAATAAACTGTTTGATTAAATACGTTGAAAGGATAAATAATATTTCAAATAAATATAACATGATATTTACATTGGCACCGTGGCGTGACGCCGCTCCACTGGCCGTTATCTTCACACGTAGAAAGGCTTTCGCCCACCACCTTGTATCCCCTTTCGCATCGGTACTTCACTAAAGCTCCAATGCGATACGTCTGCCCATTATTCGTGCTGACTGATGTGCGAATCAACGTACGTCCATGCATTCGGTCGTTACCCGTCACCGAGACTATACTGTTTTCTGTTACAATTGGTTCTGGGCATCGGATTTCTGTCAAAGGAGAATAATCTTGATTAATTATTTGGTCCATCATCGCGCTTTAGATGATTTATGACTACCTTGATGATAATGCTAATACGTTTGAGTTGATATGCAATTATATTCAACAAATGTTATCTATGTTTTCACGATCTATGCTACTTGTCTGTTTTGTACTTAGATTTTTTTATGTCATAGCGGGAAACTGAGCTGTTGATTAGCCTGATGCCGGCGCTATCACCACCGACCATGAACATTCACAGAGGTAAGTAGTGCCTCTGTGATTTCACTTAGACGTTTTTTTTTCTATTTGATTACGAACTTCAGCTTATTCTTTAAATCGAGCAAAGACGTATCGTCTTGTATAAGTGTAAATCTCTTACGTACGTACGTACTTCGTATATACATAATATAGTTAGTTATACATACTTATATAATATGAATAGAGGTAAAAATTACATAAGCTGTATTCTATGTTCTTATTGTTAATTCAAACTTATTGTTATTAAATTTAACAACGATCTCACTTTGACCCCGGTAATGCTAATATATATGTGATAATATATGATATTTTTATCATGTTCTTTGACACAGGCATTTTCTACCAAAGCATTTTCTTTACTACTTGCCTTCACACCGCGGCGACGAATCACTCCACTGGTAAGTGTCCGTGCAGACCCGTCTCACCGGCCCCACCAATCTATAATTAGTGGTGCAAGAGTATTGAATGATGCTTCCCAAGTGCGTGGTGCCGTTGAGAAGTTCTGCGGACCCATATGGGAGGGGTGGTAGCTTGCCACAGTCCACGTCTGGAAGTATAATATAAAGATTTTAATACATTTTTGATATGCTGTTAGTCACTTAGTTAGCTTAGTTGTTAAAAAATTTTAGGCATTCATATAGTTACTGTATATATTAATATTTGGTTACGCCCCAGTATACTTAAATTCTCATCATGAGTTCACGGTTATCGTTTATATGAGGACTAGCTGCGCGCCGCGGTTACATCCGCGTAAGTTCGTATCCTGTAGGAATATCGGGATAAAAAGCCTATGTGTTATTCCAGTTGTCCAGCTGTCTATGTACCAAAAATCATTGCAATCGGTTCAGTACTTTTTGCGCGAAAGAGTAACAAACACACACACATTCTTACAAACAAGGATTTCCTGAAAATGGAAATTTTGATACGATATTTTTATTGATATAAGATAGATTTTCTATGACTCATTATCATTCTATTGACAAGTAGGTAACTTGAAACGCGGTTCAACGTTTGTTTGAACGGAGTTGTTATTAGAAAGCATACACGACTACCTATATTGTATGTGTCATCGCAATAAGTGGAGGGAACACTGAAATGCGTTAAGCTCACAGAATATTAATCATATCAATACTCCAATACAAAAAACATCAAATACCTTTTACCCAAGATGAACTATTCATACTTACATTCGCACTTGGGTGATTCACCGGACCATTCACCGTCCTGTTGACAAATCAAACTCTGCTCCCCGACCAGCTTGTGACCTTTCTCACAGTGGAAATCGATAGTAGAATGCACATTGTAATCGTAAGCTTCCATATATCCTCCCGCAGGTACTTCTGGGTCGGCACAGGTAATAACTGTAAAAATATTATCGTCGATTTAATAATAAAGTTAATACTTTATTCAAATAAATAAATAGCAGGACTACGTGATTACGATATTTCATCAAATTAACATAAGTTTTGTCGAAAGAGCATGAATCGAGATATATTTATATCGGAAACGTTATATCGTTTCCAATAGGAATATTAGGCACGATATCTATTGAAATGTCACAATCAAACCGTTAGACAAAAGATTTTGAAATTTCAGCATAAATTGATCAGTACGTACGTTCACAAGAAGGTATATCATGCGACCATTTTCCATCCCGATTGCATGTCAATATTTCAGCTCCAGCCAACCAATAATCAGACTCGCAGTTGAATTGTGCCAAAGATCCATACGTGGTTGTCCCATTTAGTAGCCTAAAGGATCCTTTATAAATCTGGGCTGGTGTTCCGCAATCCACGTATTTACATGACGGTGCGGTTCCCGTCCAAACACCTCCCAGGTTACAGGTTACGCTCTAAAAGAATTAAAATATTTTAGTAGAGGACGCCTATATTTGATATTTATTGCGGTATTTATATGTGTAATTATACCCCATCCCCTTTAGTGAGAGTATATAATATGCTAATGAAGAATAAGAAGTGGGGCCAAGGTCAATATACAACATATTCGATTTCTATCCTGTATGGACCGGGTCAAATATACCTAATGTCATTTCACACTCCTCCGTCCACGTAATTTTCGTAAAAAGATATGAAAACTTTTTCACATAAACGTCTATGAGTACTATATGAATATGCACCATATCTACGTAACAACCTGAATAAATTCTACATTACATTATTTTTGTATAAAAAACGATTACTTAGTCTTGACTCTGGACCAATTTAGACAGATTTTGTACCGAAAACGTTCATTAAAAAGCGGCTCAACGTCTAGTGAAGCAATATATTCCCCTTAATCTTATGCACGTAGTGGGCTGGAAATTTTTAAGTATTCATAATATTTTATTTAAGGATGCATGATATTTAGGTATTTACCTATTTATTACGTAGGTAGGATATCATTGCCTGATATCGTGAAAAAAAGTTGTAACAAATGATTATATTTATATCAAATACAACATACCGGTTGTCCGAACAGAATGAATCCATTCTGGCAAGAATAGGTCGCTAGGGACCCAGCTTTATGACCATCAACGGTGACCATAGCTCCAGCCACTGGCGGAGGTTCGGGACACCAATCGAAGAGACACTTCGGAGCTTCACCATCCCATATGCCTTCATCTCCACACTGTCTCTCAGGCTCGCCAACAAGGGTGTAGTTTTCTCGGCAAGAGTACAAGGCTTTGGCGCCGTGCGTCGTCCTACCATCGACCAATGTGACGTCACCATCTTGAATCGGGGTCAAGCCGCCGCAATTCACATCTGAATGTAAAGAGTTAAAAATTGATGTTGTTCTGTTTGAAATACGGTTGAGAATGTTTATATTTGCTCATGTTATTTCCTGTTTATATAGAGTAAAGCGACAAAATTCACTCAACGGCACATCAAATCAGTGTGCAGTCGGCGGTTATAAGTAAGTTTGTGTTAGCAAACTAGCAGTGGTTGGAAATAGTAACAGCCTCCGGCTGCGTGTTATGATTCAATTGCCGTAGGTGATTTAAAAGCTGCATTTTTGCTCCGAGGTGTTTTAAAGGTCACCCTAAAAAACTAAAAGTTCATAGATGATCAATGAGATTATTCGTCATTTTTTATTGGATATACGAGTAGCAGGGTTATACGCTACTACCAAAATACCTAATTGCTACAATAACCTTACAACTAAATTAACATATAACTTATGTTTTAATTTTTTTTGGAATACAACACGTTTTGTTGTACGTTTTGTGGAATGCCACACAGTTAACTAAACAATAAAGTAGTAAACTTACATTTACAACTAGGCGCTGTGCCTGACCAGAATCCATCCTTTTTACATTCACGTGTTTTGTCCCCGAGCAACATATGACCTTCGGGGCACTTGTAGCCTATTACTGCCCCAACTTTATAACTGTTCCCTTCGATGGTGGTGTTCAATAGTTTATCCGGGCTTCCACACGAGGGCGGTACTGTTTTCAAACAAAATGTCATTCTAAATAATTTATGAGTAAGCAAAGGCGCTCCAATTAGCTTTTCGCATATGCATGTTGCTTAAAAAAACATTTACAAGATGTAGTGCATCTGCTGGCACCTTTTTTTACAACAATAAACAATACCAATTATACCTTATTGTTACAAACGAAACAGTACACGCGTATAATAATTTTTATACAATATTTCTTCATGCAACGAAGGAATGAGAAGTTGTATTTTACTTTCGCTTTGCTTGCTGTGCGAACAATATGATATTCTCACAATCTCGAGTTTTTCCTTCCGAGATTGGTATATGAGATTTCTAGTGGATACGTATACCATGGTTTCACTTTTTCTCTCATTTTTATAGTGCTTTTTAACATTGGTATTTATGTCTTTAGAAATTACAATTCACAAGATAAAGCATTGTATGATAAAAATAAAGAATCGCATATTATTTGTACAATGTTCACACAGTGTGACAATACTTTGGCTGGACAGAATTTCGCACTTGCTTATTTGAATGAAATTATAGATATGTACCTATCAAGGTGACACTCACGGTACTGGCATATCCAGTGAAGGTAGTCCAGGTTGCAGCCCACGTCATTCCACAGCCACGCTCGCCCGCCGTCCAGTACAGCACAATTTTGTTCCCCGTTGTAATTGTTGGGCTGGTCTTTACCCCACGTTGGCTTCAACACTATTTCGCCTGAACAAAGAAAATTTAGAATAAAAAATAGTAGAAAGCAGAAAAATCTCTTTGAATACAACGCATAATTAATTAACGCATAAAACTCGAAGCGAAACAAGTTCGAAAATTTTATAAAATTATTTTAGTCATGCTTTTGAAGATTCTACTAGATACTACTAGTACGAAAAACATTTTTTACAGTAAAATACTTAATAATAATATTATCATTGACATAAATCAAAAACGAGTCCTTATAAGGTCAATTTATACCTACATGTTGTAGGCGTTACTAGTCACGTTGCGGTTTTTCCAATAATTATTGGAAATATATTTATAGTCCTTAATGACTTTTTATTCCTGTGTATTAAATATAAAATTCATAAAACAATTACAAAATATATTTCGTAAAATGATTTAATTGAAACGCATGGGAACTACACAGTTGAACCGAGGTGTTCAGCATTGGCATCGCAAATTAAAAGCAGTTACGATTTTAAAAATTCAGAAGAATTGGCGCGATTGTTACACGAAGTTTTGCAGTTACAAAACACTTAATAACTTACCAAACAACGTTTCAATTTCAATAGATATTAATAGAAAATCGATTTAATGCTCCGTTATTGTTCTGGTCTTTCGGATGATTTTCATTTGTTATTATGAATCTTCTAGCGGTTTCTAAAAGTATTTGTTTTTAATTTATGATTAACTTACCATCGACCCATCTCCAAGTCCGTGACGTCAAACCGGGTTCTTTTTGTGCTCCTATCCATACGAGCTGCGTTTTCAGCTGTGATTTGCGCCGCTCTAATTCTTGAATGAGATAACTTGATGTGGCTCCCTATATCAAAAAACATTTATCCAGTTTTAAGAACATTGTCTTATTTAATAATCTAACTCATAATATCATATCTTGTACGTTTGTCCTGATTAAAAAGTATTACCCGAAAAACGTGTATATTTACATTAAATAAATAAAACATTTCAGTTGGTCAATTAATAATTAATTAACAAACGAAATAATTACACAAACGACATAAGTGAACCCAGTGACATTCCGCTAATTATATTGCAATTACAATTCAAAATTAAATGTAGCTATATCATTCAAATCCCGTGAAAATATTTAAAAACGTTATTGCATTAAAGAAAATAATTATTCTGAACAATGAATTTATAATCTTCTCTCACACATGAGAGCAAAATAAGTGCTCTCCATAACTGACCTGAAAGCCGTTAATTAAATCACCTCCATGCGACTGGCACTGTTTCCTCGCGTCATCGAACGAAGCTCCTTTGGCGACATTAAATTCATAGCAATTTCTGGAAAAAGCTGCTAATTCGATATCCGCCGAAGCTCCGGCGGGTGCGCAACGGTCGTTGGAAAACTCTGTTTAAATATAACCATAATTTTTATGATGAAATATTTGTTTCACAAAATATACATTTATCTTTTAATTTATGTTAATTTACAGTGAATTAAATAAACATATAATTATTGTAATATTTGAATAGCGAACGTTGTTACTAAGAATGTTCTAACCTTCTGTAGTGAAGACCTCGACTTCGCATAATGATAGGGATCCTTCGACTCCAACAAGCTGCAGGAACACATGCTGGCCTATCAGAGGTCGAGCGCATGTGAAAGTCTTTGTTATGCCTTCATCTGTGAAACAAAATGTAAAACAATAAGAAATATTGAATTACTTAACTGTAGAAAATTGAATATTCTAGATATGCAAAAAAGGAGTGGACGGTATAGGTTCTAATTTACCTAATTCTATAGTAAGTATCGTCCTTTTTTAATAATCCCAAGGGAGAATTGAACTTTTAATCTTTCTTGCTTACATTTGACTTTAAACTTTGTGTGTTTAAAGTGTTAATTAATCCCTACTAATATTATAAATGCGAAACTAACTCCGTCTGTCTGTTACGCTTTTACGCCTAAACTTCTGAACCGATTTTGATGAAATTTGGTAGGAAGATAGTACTGAACTTAGGAAAGGACATAGAATATTTTTTATCGCGAAAAAAAGGGTAGAAGGGGTTGAAATAGGGGATGAAAGTTTTTATGGAAGTTCCTAATTGCCAAACATAAATTCATGTAAGATTCTTTCACACTTAAACCACTTAACCAATTTTGACAATAAGTTTAGACTTTGGTTAAGACTACAGGCTACTCCTTATCATGTCGCGCGATATAACCGAAGTCCCGGGCGAATCCGCGGGCGGAAAGCTATATAATTCATATATTTTAATTGTATGACCTTATAGTAACATTTATTTCGGAAATAAAAAACTCTCCTGTGTGTTTTCATTAATCGCAGTTAGCTGCATTGCAACAGCTATACAGGTAAAAGGCGATTAGAATATCATGTTTTTGTTTGATTTGATATACTGTTATATGAGAATTTGCTAGTGGGAGATCAAAGTGGAACTTTGTCCTACAAATTGATATTCCGTATCCGATTACAAAAAACAAAAAACATTGAAATAGTTGTTGACGCTGAAACAGTTTATTACTAACGACAAGATAAGTAAGATATAAACCAGCGGCGCGTTTAGGACATTCACTCGTCCAGCTAAGCCAAGGTCAATTTACAATAGGCATGCCACTTCCTTACAGACAATTAATGATGATGGTTATTGCAGATTATGGCTTCGCATAGTTTTTGATGTTACCCGCAGAGATAGTCAACTTGCTAACAAATGATATTCATTTTATATGTACTTTAAGTTTTGCTTGTGATTACAATTCAATAGCCAACCTTGATACTACGTGTCACAAATATATTATATTATATAATCCGATAGGTTTTCTATCCCAACTGACTACTACTCTCGTTTATTATGTACAATCCAATGTTTACCTTTTTTATTGGTTATGGCATTTAAACCTACATGATATACAGCGTTTTAGGTATCTATTCCATATTTGCTATTATTTAGTATTGTCCAAATATTTTACTGAATAAACATTTTCAAGTCACACATAATAAACAAACTGATCAGAATCGAAATTGACCCCTACAATTCGCGTCCCATGGCGCATTTCGCATGCCGATAATATAACAAGCAATCATATCGATGCTGAAACTTACATTACACATTGGTGGCAACATTGTTCAAGCCGCCATTACAAATGAGTGTTTTATTAATTATTGTGAGAATCGTTTGAAACATCAACCGTAATCAGCGGGGTCGAAGCGCTATCGTCTAGAAAGTGCAAGTTTATTTTTACTTTCACGATTTTATACACCTACTTTTTATGCCTGGGTTCCGCCTGATGGCAAGCGATCACCAATGTACTACTTGCAGAGGTACTTGCAAAAGGATAATGGAACCCTTAGGGATTGACGATGAATAAAGAAATGAAGTGGTAGGGTCGAGGAAAAGAATGCGGGCCCACTTTATGAGGTTTTAATTTTTTGTTATCATTTCTTTTTGATTATCTTTCTATTTACTATATACATATATATATTTTTATATATATATATATATATATATATATATATATATATATATATATATATATATATATATATATATATATATATATATATATATATATATATATATATATATATATATATATGTAATGTATTTATATTAAATTTTAATATAAATAGTCGGTTTACATGACTTAATGAATTTAAATTAAAATTTAAGTGTCGTTTATTTCGACAGACCGTTGCGGTTTATCGCATCTCATTTGCAAATTATGGCAATAAAATATTAGGTATAGAGGATGTTGCATTTTTTTATTATCGTTGATAATCTTCATGTTTAATTGTCTATTTTGACTTCAGGCATTCCCAAGAGTTCTTGGACTAATTAGCCAGTCTGTGTAACGAGTTAGATATTCGGTTACGCAAAGTTATTTTGTTTATAATTATATAATTGACGTGTGAGCGGTCGGCTGCGCGGAGTTTTATTCATGGTGTTAGTTTGTCGTTGTAATGGTGGTATAAATATGTATTCTTTAGGGCTAGACGCAATGCGTTAATGTACTAAAAGTTTCTGTTATGCAAAATCAATGAAAGACTAATTTAAATTTTGTTATAACATGACTCTCGATGTTAGCCTGAAGGGCTTCTAGGCGGACGTGGTTTATATGGGAGTCGAGCAGCCGGAGGCCCGTTTCGTTTTCCTCAATATTGCTGATCCATACTTACTGTCTAGTCGTCAAACCCTTCCTTATTCCTTTCCACTTAAAAGCGTTCAGCGAAATCGCAAAGGCATTCGAATGTTGTTTGTGTTGGTGGTGGTAATCGCTTACCATCAGTCGAACAACAGCTCTGTTGCCCGATATATATAGTTATATATAATTAAAACATAAAAGAAATAATACAATGTGAAGTCTCTATTCCTATAAAGGTCCATTAATGCAACTAGAATAATTAATATATGATTAATATTCTCGATTACGGATTAGTTCTAAAAGCTATCTATCTTGCTATATAAGCTATCTTGTGTGCCTATTACAATATACATTACTAATAGTGATCAACTATAATTATCACTTTAATGGGTAAATGAAGTAAATTTGAACTTAATAAATGACTCTACCTGTTTGACACGGTTTTGCATGCTTGGTCAATAAAAGGGAACAAGATGGTCTATTATAGCCCTGATGCAGTCTATTTTATAGCCTCCTATCTCCTTAATGACGTGAAATAAAGACAAAAAATACAACAAAACAGAATATATATACTTATGCTTATATAATATTAGTAAGGACTTTTTTATCAAGCCTTAACACTCCCTAATGCAAATATGGGCCTATTTCTACATGCAAATTTGACAATGGTATTTAATTAACCCTGATTAACTAAGATTATCTTGTGTTAATATAAGGTGTGACAATATCAAAATGCACTACGCAAATCATTAACCCGCTTCCACACCGGTTTCCAAAGCGTTTGAGAGAGCCTGTGAATATAACGACACGATTTCAACTTTCTTCTCATTGATGGAAGCTACAAATGTCTTCATTCAAGGGAACTAGAAGTACCTACTACTATGTTTTAATTGTTGTTTGTCTTGATAACATCTTTAAGAAAGGTTAAATAATAGAATATGGAGTTATAACGACAAATGTATCTACATAATTTTTATCCTTTGGAGGATTGCCAAGTAACCTACATCACAAACACAATGCGTAAGTATAATTCTGTGTTTTATACGCCTTAGACATTCAACTTTTACAATGCAGCAAAGCAATAAACAAAAGGTACAAATTCTCTAAGTTTGGAATTTAAAATGTGTTAATCTTAATATAAATGAGATTACGCTACGAATTGAGAACCTCTGTAGTTCATTAGTTCTTTTTTTATTAAATACCAATAAAAGTTTGTCCAGTAAATTTTACGTTATTAACTATATAATATGTATTCTGTAATAGAACGTTCCAGACTGTCAATTTCTTAAGAATATATTTATGTGAATAATATCTAAAATATTCCATTAGATATAACACATTGTGATTACATAGCGAGGGAAACAACTATACATAATTATTCATAAAGGAATAATTATTCTATGCTATTATTGTTATATTACTTTTTATGGTAAAAATGTGGATAAAATCGCAACTCATAATATAGAGTGTGGGTAAATATCGAGTTCATACCAACTTTATTTCATCAGTGCTCCGGTTCCAGAACGAATTTAGTAACAATTGAGCCATACAAACAAGCATGGCGATTGTTTACGGCACATCATCAATGTCTTGAAACCTTTCACATTGTAGCATCGATGTTTTAATTTTTGAGCTATTAGCGTATATTAGGTCAAAACAAATACATGTATTGTTTGATATAAATAAGTCTTCTGACCGCATTCTTTACGTGGATGATTTATCGTCTTCGAAGCGGTCGTATTAGTAAAAACTATTGTAGTTTCTTCTTTGTATTTTCATGTATATTACATATCATCAACTTCGTATTTTATTTACTTCGTATTTCAGACCACCAGAGACATTGATGATTACATTAAATTAAAATAGAAATTATATCTTCTATTTGAAATACTTTTTTTTGAATATAGTGTTGAATACCGGACAAATTTTTGCCTTTTTGTTTTTGGTCTCTCTGCCATAGATTAAGCACAGATAATGACGCACTATCCACTAGACCATGGAGGCGGTATTTTAACAATTGAATATGTTCTTATTTCTAAACACCTATATGCTCTTGGGAGTAAAACCAGTTAGCAGGCAACTGAGTTTTGATTTTGTATTTTTTGTATTTTGACAAATTTCCTACACATATATGAAATATTAATAGGTTAACCACATTTCAATATAAAATTAAGATCAATAGAGTAGGTAAATTAAATGATGTTAAACATGCACCTACCTATAGTTCCGGGGAACCACGCACACAATGGATTCCTCTGAAGGTCTGTGCTGCTGTTTCCAACGCGGATTTCAAGGTCCTGCAGCGGTTGGTGACCTGCAAATATTTAATTATTTTAGAAGTTGTATTCTTCATCATCATCATCAACTTGTATGCCCATATTTGAGATTCTGAACCCTGTGCGAAGTGGGATACTCTTCGCTAAGGGGACCACAGTCCATGACGCTGGCGAGGACTAGTTGACAGTCGCATGCCTTCGCATTTTCTGGGAAGTTGGAGCCCTTATTTGTAGGAACTCTACTTGCGTTTTAAAATTAGACGAAATTCATGAAACGAAATTAATTTCAAATGATTTCGCTAACATGTATTTAAATATATTAGGTAGATCACTTGAACAGTATGCAGCGGCCGCGCATGTCATATCGTGTCGCATGGTCACTCACTGCGTTCAGTGTTGCGACACTATTCTGTGGACTGTAACGAATTACGAATACACTCTAGACACGAGAAACCACGTGTAATTATGTGCCAAAGAAATGCCGTAACATGTAAATTGCTCATTTAAGTTGTTTCAACCAATTACACGTACATTCGACAAAACAATCTATGAATATTACTAGAGTTAAAATTGTTTCAATTAACTTGAAAATTCAACTGCATGGGGCTTTTGCGTTCTATAACTTCTTAATAGCTCTAAAGATAAGTATGCTGCAGTTAGTATACAACAAGATTAGAAAGTCTATTTCGATTGCGGAAAGCACTTTGTTAACAGCTGACCTTATCAGTTGTCACAATTCTTTATTTAATGCCAATTTTCAAGTACCATGCTAATAAAAATAGTTTCATTTCATCTTAAAAAACATTGTGACTTTGTGTTTTGCTGATCCCGGAGGTTTAAGATTAGTAGTTTTTGCATTCGTTCGGTACGAAATTTGCAATCCTTTTACAAGATTTATTTTAAAACCTTTAAATCTTTATTTAAGATATAAAGTTTCTATTATTGAGCTTTGTTGCAGCATTTTAAATTAATTTCATGGTACGTAGGTTTAAACGTAGACCAAACTTAAAATGGGCCGAAAAAAGGATTTAAATAAAAGATACTCAATCTAAATCTCAATTCGACGATACCTTACAAGTAGAGGTACAACATATGGCGCTCGAGCTCACAACAGATTGCATGAATCGTGACCAATTCTTTCTATGTTTGAAAAAATAGCAGACGAAAATTGGGTCGTGAAATAACACGAGTTATACGTTTTAAAAGCAGAGAAAAATGTTTTTATCGAAAGAGCGATTTACTCGATTCGTTATACAATTGATAGCAACAAGTGTACATAAACATTCGCAATTCTTCTAATTGTCGACGGCTCGCTCTTAAGAGCAATCGAAGAAAGGGATTGTATTACATGTAAGGCTGCTAATGATGCTTTTAACGTCAACAAACCTTCTTTGTATTGCATGTACCAACCTAGAGGATGGTATCGTTATATTTTATTCGTCTTTATTCCATTGTTAAATCTTATTTTAATTGGCAATGGAGTTGTATAGAATATTTAAAAGAAGACTGCTCAAAAATACTTTTTTTACTCTGCAAAACATTTCACGAATAAACAGGTTTCGAATTAATTAATGTTGTTTATTTTAATGACGTTGTTGATAGATTTGATCAAACGACTAAGATAATGCCTTTTTTTATATAAGCATCTAAGCTGTTTTTTTATATAATTTACACTATAACTGTAATTGATTTATCAGTATCGTGACTGCTTACCACAGCATCCTCTGGTGGTCACTCTGACGACCTTGACAGCGTAGTGGCGCAGCAGGTCCACTTGCCACCAAGGGGATGCTTCGCGCTGGGTTTCCGTGCAACGCTTGCCGTCATGTTCCGTGGTCTTTTCACCATCATTCCCGTTGCTAGCGTGGCCACCTCGAACGGTTGTCGATTGATTAGCAGGCTTTCTGAATGCAACGTTTGTCCCTGCAAAAAGTTACTTATCAAAAAAAAAAAAAACAATAGACTCTTAAAATGCATACTGTGTATAATGTTGTTTTTAACTATCATTTTAATTATTGTCCTGCCAAATTGTAATTTACCCAATATATAGATATAATTAATTCAAAATATTTTTCAGATTTCATTCAAGCACTTATGCATAAACATAAGGATATTGGAAACATGATTGCAATATCATAAGATAATTTAAAGAAAATATGAGTATGTTACTTTATAACATGATTGTAGGATCCTGGGGGATGCTATTTCATTTATTTATTTCTTCTGTGTCTAGATGCAATTTCCATCATGTAAAGAAGTTATTATGATTTGCAATTTAGAACTTAATATCAGAAGGAATTCACTTGAGACTAGTATGGAAATCTTACAAATGGAATCTAGAGTATTCCACACGAGTGCCGATGATTTGTTTATTTGGAAGCAGGAAAAAATAATTTTTCACTTTTTATGACGGTTTCTTATTGGATGAGGCTTGTATCATTTTCCTTAACCTTCCCAGTCCATTCTTTTATACCTATCGCCAATACTTACCCCTCAAAAGCGGCCATTTCCCGAGGCACTATCTTTTTAAATCATCATGGGTGGTGGAGATCGCTTACCATCAAGCAAAACACCAGCGTGGTTGCCAGCTTTAGTATAAAAAAATTGCTCTACAGACTGCAGGTGACTGGAAATGATTAATGCTCCAAAGTAAGATGTATAATTTTATAGATTACATACCACAGAATGGTGATTCCGCGGTCCAGTCCCCTCGTGAGGAGCATTCCCTCTGGCGTGACCCGAAAAGTTCATAGCCATCATCGCATTCGTATGTAGCTATAGTTCCGGGTACTATTTCCCCATCGTTGGACAGAGATACCCTCGCGTTTGGTGGTACAGCCGGGTGGCCGCAACGTCTCTCGCCTGCAGAACAAATACAGTGTAAGATACATATTTATGAATACATAATTCCGCTTTTAATATAATAAAAACTATGATTCGTTTATACCATATATTCTGGATCGTGGGTAAATTGTTAATTTTCAATATTTCAGTTCAAACGCTCAATTGAAGAGGCATTCCGTTCTATTGAACAGTCTGTAATATGCGAGCTATTATAAAGAATACCTAATACGTAGTTCTTTTTCTCCTTCATGTATGTCTATAATGCCCCGTTTACACTATTTTAGTCCAGCGATCAATAAAATGCAATGCATAAATAAAATGCATTTCAGTCATGTAATTGGATTAGTGGTCTACTTTTGAAAGCAGTGCAATAATCTCATGCAACTGGTATTAAATGTAGATAATACAGATCCAATCCAGCACTGGACAAGATACTCGCTGCGTCAATGGACTAAAATAATATAAACTGAGCATAATTATTTCATAAATAACGATTGTGGCACATACAACATATTATCAGTAACATATTTTTTGGTTTGAATTTACAAAAAATCACAAAAAATATTTTTTTTTGTCGTATTTCTGGAAATTGCAATATGCCTTTAAGATATTTTCCTTCTCAGTTTCGAGCAGTGATGTGTATAGTGTGTAAATAAATTAAATAACTATTTACAACAAAAAACCTATATCACCTTCAAATTGTCAGAACTTGATCAATTTTAAATATGACCTCACGACGGGAACCAACTTACAAATAGATAAAGATTCATTAGAATCAGTTCACTCAGTTAAAGGCCAAACCAAGAAAACAAATAAAAAACTAAAAAAATATCAATTGATTATCTTATATTTTTTTGAAGTCTGTTGAAAAATGTACTTATAAGGAATAAAGGACGCTGGTGTGGTCGAATTCCTTCTAGATTGATTAATTTTATTTTTTAATTTACAAATTGATGATAGGGCTTTATTAAAGTTTAAATATACTATTGTACGATGTGTTCACTTTACACGTGCAATGGCTACGTGTGATGGAATCGTTCGCATAAACAATAAACAATCACTATTTAACCAGAGCATAGTACAGGAGTAAATACAAATTTAATCGAACTTTTTTATTTGCACAACACGTTGGATAAACCAGATTCCACGTATTTTAATAAACATTTAAAGCGATTCGAAAAGGTATCATATTTTTTACAATTAAATATTTTCATTTCTACTTTAAACTATGAAACATGAAACCTGGGAGGTAATATTTATTTTCTGCGAAACGCAGCAAACATTTCATTTGATTATTTCTTTAGAAGTAGTAAGTGGATTTTATTTATTTCTATTTCCGTTTCGACATTCAGAGACTTATTAACAGGACTGTGTACCATTTAAAATTGGCGTTCATAAGCAATTTGTAAATCGAAAAAAAAAAATACTAAAATGTGAGTAAGTGTTAGGTAACACTTTGATTTTCATTTTATTTCCTCATCGTATGCGGTCTCAATTTTAATGAACACTAAACAGAGACAATAGTTATGTATCCATGTGTCTTGCGGAACAATTGCGTAATTATTGCATATATAATCTGTAACAACGACGTGAACTGCCTATGCTAGTGCAATGTTGCCAAATACTTGATGATGTATGCAAAAACATTTATATAAAGTGTCATGTGCCTACATGTAAAATTACAGAACTGTATTCATACCCTATCCTTAAAATGATTTATTTTTCCTCAGTGTTTCTAGAAATTATGCTTTTATGAAATGTGCAATAGATATATCCATTTATTGTTGGACAAAGAAATAGCACAATAGAAGTCCATTCGGAGCTTTTAAGTAACGAATAACGCTAGATGATAAACGAAGCTATGACTGCGCCTCTTACGATATATTGTATTATCATTGCAGTATTGTATCATGTACTTTTATACGATAGTTATAATTATAGCGCAAAGATTGTTGTTGTTGTTCACCTGTCGCTACGAAATGAGCTTTGGACACTCGCCGTAAAAGCAAATGGACGTGCGTCAAACCTTCCCTTGATCTTGTTTACAATGCTTTAAAAGGCTTATTCAACCACGTAGTGTTTCGCAGAATTGAGCTGTATATCACGAAATTGTCTCTATTGTTTTTAGTTGTTGACATATTCTTTAAGCGATAGCATATGTAGTATATTATAAAAATATGGTAGATAGCAATATGAATAGAGGGCATTCTAGATTATTAAATATTTTATATTTTTGTATATTACATATTCCATATGTTTAGATTTTGTTAAAATTTGCTGAACTTTTATTTCTTCAATTCATTAAGAATACGCGTGGCAATGTACATTTTGAACGGAGCTCATAATATTGTAATACGGGTGCTTGGAAATTCCAAGTGACACATATTTGAAGAAATTAATGTATGACTTTGTGCTGGCAGTTCCATATTGATTTTTGTTAAAAGCATTTGCTTTAAATAATTGAAGAAATAAATAATATTTGTTCGCTGTGTCTCGTAGTTTGAACCAACCTTCTTCAAACAGGGTCAATCGGCTCACGTCTCTGTTTCGGATTCACAGAACTATCTGTTACGAATCTGAAATCAACCGCAATTCATACCAAAAGAACATAGAGACAGTCACCTGTAGGGTTAAAAGTGTACTATATCAATTTAAGAATATTATATTGTAAGAAGTGTCGTCGTTAATAAAAATCTATTGAGTAATACTTATGGTAGGAGAAGAATTACAGCTAAATATTCGAATTATGTAATTTATTTAATATTGTACGTAGTAAATTATACTGTTAATTGACATTAAAACATATTATTAATCACAGACAAATATAGTTTAACTCATTGAGGAATAATCCACTTTTATGCCAGTGAAATAATTTTTAATGTTATTTCGGTAAACATTGAAATTCCCTCACGAAAACAATCGTTCGAAGATAAACATTGAGGTGTGTTAAATAAAGGTGAACAATGTGTTACAGACACGTAACTGTTTTTGTGTAAGCAAATCTCAGTCCTCCCTCGACCAACAGTAGTGGATTAAGTAATCCACGGTGGTATGATTGCTATCATGCATTTTAATCTCTCACAGATTAGTGTGTACTGCAAAAGCTCGCAAAATAAAATGAAATACGTTGGGTGTTTCAACTCAGCCGCGTATCGTATATGCTGTTAATCAGTATCCTACAGCAATCTGTATCTGGCATTGACAATGGTACAACATTAATTAAATGAACGTATGTTTTAATAAAAAGTTTTTTGTCCAGGTTTCTTAAGCTTCGTATTTATTCGTGTATATTTAGGGGTGGCATGAGATACTTCCCCTAACAGCCAAGTGGGCGTGAAAGTATTTCGGGGCGTTTATCTTGTGAGGTATTGGATGAAATTTCAATGTACAGTTTTTACATCACCGTGCGAAGTGGATGTTGCATAATATTTTGTACATACATAATTCGTGGACGTGAAAAATGCGTTAAAATAAGATTTAGATAATAACTGAAAAAAATAAATAGTGTCAAAATTTAATAGCGTTTTTAAATAAATGTTGTTTCGTAATAGAATGTAACAAATACTTAACGATTACTAAAAATTCTAAAAAAATATTTTAACATACACGCTTATTTTTGATAATATAAAATATACATAGAAATAAATTAGGAGTTCAATTGCACCAATACCAAGTGAATGTTACGATCAAGGTGATTACAATCAACAAACATTACTATTTGGGTAAATTTTATACGCCGCTTTCATAATATCCTTAAGGCAAAACGTGCTCGGCTTAATATTCGATGAGAACCAGTTTTAGTTCAATTACTTTAAATTATATAATACACGCATTTCGATTAACATTTTTAAATTTATTAGTGAAGTTTGCTTATTCCTTATATCAGCGTAGAAAATCTAAATCTTTATACGCCATCGGATGAGGTACCTACCTACCATTATAAGAAAACACAAAAGAGTATTTTTTTATTGTATAGGTTTAAGTACACACAATAAAACAAATGACTTCACACTTTTCGAAAGATACAACATTATACCGAAAAGCTGATAAAATGTTATTATTATTACGGAATAAGTTATGATCATCGCTTTTACCTAGAATTTGTCCATATCGCTCGATGAAGTTACTTATAAACACATAAACGAAGTTTAAATGAAAAGCTTAACTGTTTGCTGTACATTTTTACAGTGCTGTGGAAAGTTAATATGAAGGAGGGTAAGTACGGAGTATCTCCCTGATCGGTACAATCAAGATAGTAATTCTAAACAGAAAGTGGGTTGTCCATGATTCCAAGTGGGCATTAGGTTACGAGAGTGTGGTATTCAGCGCAGTTGACGAGGTCGAGCGATTCCTCGTGCGTTCGAGATGCCGACAGCTAGCGGTCAGCGATTGTTCTAAAGACAAAAACCCATAGTACGTGAGCGCCCTACATACGTATGCATCACTGTGGTTGATACGTGCGTGTAATTGTGTGAGGGAAATATGGCTTATATCAATTTAGGACACCTAATTACCTAGCTACCTTCATGAGAAACATGTTCTTAAGTTAATATTAGAACAATTAATTCTCAAGATAATGCATCGCAAATTATAAACACACCCAATATTTCCAATGTTATGTTAGTAATCTATTTTAGTTCGTTAAAGTGTTCCGATAGTAACATTAAAAGCGGTCACGGGTAACAGATCAAAATTACAAAACAAAACGATTGTTGTACACAACTTTAGCGTATTTATAAAATCTTAGTAATAGATCACGTATTGAGGTCACTTATTGTGAAATGGAATAGAACGTCTGTTAGCAGGCGATCAAAAGTAACTGAATTCTCGTCGTAAAGAGCGATTCTTAACCTTTACAAATTACGATATTATGCGCTTAGACTCTTAAGTTCAAACATTTTCAACGAATGAGTAATAAAAATCAATATAATTTTTGAAACATTATTCAATTTCTAATTTAAAAAACGTTGGACCTAAATTTTTTGGATTTAGTCATTTTTCATATTAAATTTTTCACATTATTTGCTCCTAACCTAGTCATCACTTATCCTAAATCTATCTAACTATATCTATGTATATACTACAGTAGCGATCTGCCACGTCTTTGTCCGTAGTACCTAAATAGCCTTAAGCACTAAGCGATCACATACCTACCTATTTCCCACACCATAATGTTTGAAATCGTTCTAATGATTCCTGATATAGCATTAATAACTAAATTGTTAATGGCAAATAAGTGCTACTACTAAATAATTCTATAATTTCATTTTATAGTGTGTGGCGACAAAATCATGTCCATGAAATAACATTAGTTCGGTTAACTTTATTGTATCAACATAATGTAGTGAGTTTATTTATTGGAGTTTATAAAAATAACGCTTGGATCACCGTCGCATCAAAGTATTTCTATATTGAGAAGACAATGATGTTATAACTTGCGATACAAATAAGAGCTCATAAAACTTGTTTATACTTTATTGAAATAATTCTCATTAACGTTGTTCCTTATCTTAACTATGTAGGTATATCTAGATTTTAAGCTTTGATAAGATCGTCAAATGTATTACCATCATTATATTTCATTTAGCGTATAACAATGAAAATGCGATCTGAGTATGTTATTTGTGTCTAATCGGTACGAGAATTAATTGTGGGAATATAATCACAATGAACGAACTTACGCAATTGTCGGCCAGCCTTGATACCTCGAACTAAACTTAGAGAATTAAAGTTTTTGTAGCATTATTATACAAAGCTAGTTTCAACCCGCTGATTAGTAAATATATTGGGGCTGTGTTAGGCTACTCTGGTATGATTGAATTATAACATCCACTTATCAGAAGTAGAGTATTTATATACTAAATATTAATATATCGCTTAAACAGTTTTTAAAATCGGCCCAGTAGTTCCTTTGCTTTGTACAAAACAAACAAGAAAACCTACTCTTCTAACCTTTATATTATTAGAAAAGATTATTTTTTTAACAAGGAATTATTTAAATATTACTGGGATATTTGCGAAAAACAATTATACGCTTTAAGAGACTTTATATTGAATTTAATGATGTGTGAAATTGATTTCTATTACTACACAAAATTTTCAAGTAATATTGCTATATAATATTGGGTATATGCGTAAGTAATAAAATATGCGAAGCAGTTTAATATGCGATGGCACATTGATATGAATTTAAACTTTCTGAGAAGACTTACAGGACACGTCGCGAGCGAGCTATTAAAACTAAATTCAGGAAACTTTTTAAAGCGGATTTTTCTTTATTATTTACACACGTGTATGTTTTCATTGTTGAACTTATAACTAGAAGAATCTTCTATACGGTATTTACAAGATATTTTCTTGTTTATTGGGAACGTTTTTAATAAAATTTACACATGAAATGATATTAATGAAATGATAAATGTTGTTAGAAATTATGAATATATTGGCAAAAGTTGCTTTAGGAAGGAGGGTTCGCGAATTATTGTACCGAAATTATAAAACTTCCTGTTTGTTTTTAATATGGAACAATGATTGATTACACCAAAATGTATAGATTATGGGATAATGTAGGTTCATAAATACATAGTCAAACCTAAGGCAATTAGAGGAGATGAAAAAAATCATACATGATGATATGATGATGATTTTATCGCAACAGTAATACAATATAATGTAGCCACTTCTTATTAACATCTCAAATCATCTTAGAACAATCATAACAGTTTTTTGTGTGCGTGTGTTTCAGCTTTACATGCTATGAATAACACAGTAATCTATCGGGATGCTAAAACAATTATCATTGACGATGTAGTCCTGAACCCTGATGTCATAGCCATATAAAGGCAGTTAAATTTATCCCGCTTCATTATAAATAGTAAGAAACACGACCTAAATTTATTTGTTACTCTAAATATACCCAAGGACTTTATCTATACTGTAGATTCATTTATATGTATTCCGAATTCTTAATATGTACTTTTGTTTAACTGTTTAAACCTGTTGTGGTCTTATTTCTCAATCAGTTTAACTTGGTGTATTTATTAATGACCTTTAATGAGTAGTTTATAGCTTACTAAATAATGTTTGCATGTTTTACAGTTCAATCGTTTCATCATCATCAACAATCTCCAATTTAGTATGATAGAGATTTGGTTTCTATGCGATTTCTTCAGGCTAATAACTTGTGGAAGCAGCGGAGGCACAACTAAATTGCCTAAAAATGAACCCTATAAAATCACACTTCGTACACAGGGCTTTTTCGTTAAGTCAGCCATTTAGCCGGTGGGCAGTGAGAAAGCACAATAATCAATTACTTATTTACAATCTCTTACTGTCGAAGGTTAGAACTCATTTTAGGTCACTGCGCCACTCTAGTAATAGTAGTTGTTTAATATTGTGTTAATGAGTTCATTATAATAAAAATAGTTAGCTACGTTAATAGACTGAATTTCTCATTATCTATTAATACTGTTATGTAACATATTTAATATAGCAACTATTAATAATGTTTCGTGGAAGTTGTAAATTGCTTTAAATGCTACCTTGTTAAATGTACAAAATTTAATATCATGAAAATTCAGCTCCCAAATTGCAATTAAAATTCGAAGAACATATTATATGACATTAGTGTTTACTGTCCTCACAAAGTGAATGTATATCTGGCTGAAATATCAATACTTCAATATTTGTTGAAGCCGTTCTGACGTGACATTTTGATGTTTTCAGCGTAAGCAGATTATATGCGCTCGGTGGTTGGCCTACCCTCGCCAACCACCATCTCGAATACCTGGAATTGAAACGAATTTACACTGCGAAATCCAACCTTTCACACATATTCGTGAAAAGAAATACGGAGAATTATAATAAAAATAAAACTTTTCGGTTTTAAAAATTTTGTTATAACCGAACGGTAAAAGCTTCCGACTGTAAGGATTCTAGCGCAAAGTACCAGTCTACGCTCGTTGTTAACATTCTAATACTTCAGCGAGCTAATACGGATCGAGGTTTTAGCGTGTTAATTAAGATATTCCAATGTACGATTAATTTTAAAACAAAATGGAACGAAATGAATGGTTTGATTAGAAATGTTTTTTGATACTTTTATGTTTGTCTTTTTTATTTTGTAAATCACTAATCAGATTATTGAGAAAACGTTCGTACGAAAAATAGATACAAGAACAGATTCTATCGATTAGGCCATCGTATGGATATGACAAAAAAGCTCAAACAATATTTAAAACTTTTGGACTAGTTGCATAGCATTTGCATATGAAGATTACCGTTACAGTCCGTTACAAATTACATTAAGGCGTCTATTATATATGGCAAATATTAACACTAATTCACCTCATTTCTGACCATCACCGATACCGTTTTGGAAAGGCCATCTGGCCATCCACTTAAATTTAAATATGCCCTTGATGCACTTAAATTGAGAAGTCGTAGACGCGACTAAATCACAAATCATATTATTTTCCATATTATATCTATATATATATTGTACTCTTTTTTATGTCTTAGCGCGCAATTGAGTTGATGGTGCGCCTGGTGGTAAGCAATCACATCGTGAACATTCGCAGTGGTAGTGGCGTAAGATATCCGGAAGGGATTATGACTGGAAAGAAGGAATGCACTGGGAAGGGTGAGGAAAAGGAAACAGGCAGCCGGCTCCCAAAACGCAGTAGCATTCTTCTATTTCACGCCGGTCTTCTGTGGGGTTGTAGCATTTCACCCGTGAGAGCTGACCCAATTCGTGCCGAAGCGTACTCGATTCTCATAATTGAATAAAAAATAAACGAAGTATTTGCAACATTTAAATTACTATACATAGGGCGCAAAAAAAGAGCGATTCAAACCGCATGTACCTACAGATAATAATTTAATTTAATATATGACTTATATCATATTTTCTTTCAGTAGCAAGTGACATCTCATAACATTTGCGCAAGCTGTAGGTATAACAACATAACTCGGAGCGAAAAATATCCAATATTTCAATTCCAATATTCCTTCAAAAGATCGTGAATGTGATAAATTTTGTAAACGTGTATCGGTCACTCTTCACATGATCTGGAACGTTTAAGAGATAACCTCCAGATGTTGACAAAGTAACCATGGCGACGCTACTTTGATTTATTGCTCACTTGTAGCATGTGGATGAAAGATTTAGTTGATTTTTTATTACAGGAAGGATTCGGGGCTACAAAAAGTCTGTGTGGTCAATTTTACAACTTTAGTGAAAGGTTGGTAAAGACAAAATGAATGACATTTAAACTAATTTATACAATGCGTTACGTTTCAATTGAATATTCGTTTCATATCAACGATCAATGAGAACCAATGTAAAATTAATCGTATTATGATCCGATTCGGAGAATTTGAACAGTACTGCAATTATGGGGTTAATTGTATTTAAGCCAATGCTATATCAAACAGGAATTTATCAGTAATAGCTTGTGTATGATTGAATATACCCAATAATAATATTATGCGGTTTGATGATATTGATGAAAATTATAATCAGTATAGTAGTAAATATGTCATAATACACCTATATCGAAACAAAAGATGCTAATTGATCTATTACCTAATAACATTTAAAAGTTTTTGAGAAATTTACTAATTTCTACATCGTTTCTTAAAAAAATTTCAAGTGGTACTTCGAGAATCGTCTAGAATAAACCTTATAGCTTATAGCGTAAATGGGTCTCCGGATCTCAATACTACACTAAAGCTACAGTCAATATTTTGCAGAAAATTGCACCTTCAAGGTCAGTTTCACGATGCTTAGTACTTCGTTGACATCTAGAAATTTCCAAGAATTATTTACTAATTCTATATAAGCAACAGTCAGCTTTAAAAGGTTTTTTTTTTCCCGTGAAAAGGACATAAGAATTATGTCTCCATCGTGTGTTCGATCACAATTGCGATGTTCTGCCTCTGAAGTAAAAATCATGTTAGCAGCCTAGACATATCATTTACATAAAAGATGTTTCACTCAACACCGCAGTACCACAGAAAGCTTAATTAATTTACTGATTTAGTTATGACTATCAGAAGAATGTAATTAGGATATAAGCTCGATATTCCTGCAGTCTAGATGCAGTGACAGCTGACATAAACGCAATTAACAATTTACCTCACAACTTGCGTATTTACTGGCACAAAAGGCAACGTTGTTTGCCCCCGAGCGAATTTCTAAGCGTTTTTATGAAAATTTTCCACAGCGTTATACCAATCATGCTATCTATTACATCTATTTGGTCCATCTTTTAAATTAAATTCTGTAGTAAATGTGAAGAGTATGCACAATTTTCTAATAAAATGTAGAATTTGTATGCAACGATTCTATAATTAATAACTATTTAAGTTATTATGAGTGAATGTTGAATGAAAAAAATGTTTAAATAGAAAACGGTACGTAGTCAAGAAGATTGATTGAAACTAATACCTATTTATTGCTTGAATAAAGTCGAGATTTGAAATGAGGTGAAAATAATGAATACCACCCTCAATTTCTACAGATATAGTAAACTTTAAAGGATCGCATATTATTAAATGATATTTAACTTTTAATACTCGATATGCAGCCTTTGTAGTCAACGTCAACCCGAAAATAAATTTAACCGTCAATTAATCGCTTTAAATTTCCTGTCCATAATATTTAAAACATTTGTTAGTATTTTCAGAAATGTCGGCAAATTTAATAAACACAAACTGCTATCGCAAATATTTAGCTTTGAAATTTTTTTAGCAAACCCAAGCGGTGTTATGGAATTTTATGGACGAATACTTCATTCCAACGCAATAAAAATATATTGCAATAACTTTTTATTGGCATGTAAACTCTATTATATGCATATGCGGTTACTAGATAATCGTATTGAATAGAACACTATAGAACTCTATTAACATTGGAAGTTAATTACAGGAACTGCTAGGAGTTGTTTGATGTCAGCCTGACTTTGTTTGGCGTGAAGTTGATATTTGCAGTTTGAGCTCTTAATCGGAACTTACTCATTACAGACTCGGTCTTCTGGTATCTAGATTGAGATTGAGACACAATACGATTGATCAGTATACATTTTTTAACTGAAATGGTGATAGAGACAGGTCTTTTTCCTTTCTCTTCGTAGTCCTCTCCATTCTGCCCCACATCAATCCCTTACTTTGTCTTTTATCTTAAAAGTAGGTGATCTACTTATGATGAGAGAGATGAGATTGGCATTAGGTAAATGTTCATGGGCTGTGATAGCGCTCACCATCAGGCGCCCCACCATCTAATTTGTCGACTTGATGTGTTGTGCGGAAAAGATATGGAAACATTGATAGGGTTTATAAAAATAAAATTTGTTTATTACATTTTTCAATACGTTATACGATTAAATATTGTGTACAAGGGTAACTGTGAAGGTGACCTTACCAATATGATTCGTGCCGAAGCACGGCCAACCACCGCAATCGTTGTTTGTTTATGGGATACACGAGTTGAAATTATATTGATGTAAATAATTACAAATTATTAAACCAGTTGTCCACGATGTCATAATTCTATCTTTCGTATTTAAATATCCTTCTATTTCTGCTATATTTACTCAGATATCAAAAGACTCAGGTAGCAAGTTATATTTTGAGCGTCGCGAGATGCAAACTGAAAGATAATGTTGTCAAAAGGATAGTTCCGATTTTATATTATGAAAATAGTTTACATTAACAAAATCCATTAAGCTTGCCTTTAAATTGCTTTCCATTTAGTGACCTTTTCACGTTGGGTTACGAAATTAACATTCACGTTAATGTCCTCCTATTATTGGATCAAATAATGTTAACACTAGTTATTTGCTAAATAAAATCAAATTGATTAAAGTATACTATTACAGACATCATTTCGTTTTTATAATATGAGTATAATAACTGAGTATATTGTCTGGAGTAATCTTGTGGGATAGTCTCGGTCACGCCCAAAAATATTATAATTATAACAGTAAATTCCTTCGAGGTCTCAATGCAATGATGACAAACGGCGATCTAATTTAATTAGCATCTGATTTATAGTTTTACTTTCCAATAACCGGTCTGTGCCCACGTTCATTTACTGATAGGCATTCAATATCGAAGATTGAAATCGACGCTCCACTATATTCTTCCAAGAATTATTTGTAAATTCAAATGTAGCAGCGGAAGATGTTTCAAACATTATTTTGTATTAAATTTTAAAAAGTAGGTGTCAAATTTTCGTGATCTTCTCAAGTATGGGGAACTTGCTAATATGTATAAATGTGGGCGTCATCGAACGTTGCCCTCTCACAATGTTCAACAAAACATCGTCATTAATCCTTGACTTTTGTCTAAGATATGTTGAGTATTTTTGCCTTATGATTTGTTAATCTGCATATTATAAGGCAAATCAAGGTTATCAATCTTGTGAGGAGTTTCGGATGTGATTGTAAGTAAAGCGTCAAAGTTTAAGAATTATCGCCATTCTCTAGGAGCATCGAATGTCCATTTTAAATAACCCCTGTACCAAAAATCAAGTCCAGAAAGCACCACCCAAATCTGTAAGTACGCCTTGGAATTTATAATACATGTGCAATGTTCTATCCAGCCCTTAGAAATTGGTGCCACAATATTTATTAGATGCAAAATCATGTTTTGTTATTCGTATTAATTATATTCATGTTATGTGCCACACAGATTATTACGTTTCACTAAATAATTATGGAATAACAATTTCGTTGAATAAATTCAAGGTTTTGCCTGTGTGTTTATTTTAAATTCATGATATTATATGTGACAGTAGATTATAAATTAATTTAAAAGACCGGAATTGAATTAACAATTAAACATTGGATCGCACAGATGAGTCTGAGAAATATTGTGTAATAAAGAAATGCTTTACAGGAACGTCAATATAACTCAGGGAATACCTTGTGTCCAAGTGATTTCTAGGAACATCGGGTCTTATTTTACGTGTTTATAGAACGTGGATGCGAGAGTGAGAGTGGGCACGTTGACCCAGTGCCCTTAACCGCGCCAGTCTTAATTCACCTAACCTTTACCTATTTTCTATATGTGGCTTTTTTTTATTTGCAGATGTTATTATCGTGTTTTTACAGTTTTTATTGAAGGATGCTTTATTGATGAAGGATGAAAAAAGGCTTATGAATTTAAGAAAAAATTTAATTGATTTTTATAATTAGATTTTAATATCTGGCTCATTGCATTTATATATTTTTTAAATAACGTCTAATGTAAATTCGATTATTAGGTCAATTGTGTTTAATATTTAGTGTAGAATTTCCATTTAAAACTTCTGAGCAGAAAATTATTGAAATACGAAATACGATACTCCAAACTATTTTGTCGTCTGAACGTATTGCGATAGACATCGTTGAAGCGTAATAACTTTATAAATGCTGTCCTCTCAGATGTCTACGTAGGGTTTCCACGTAAGAACCAATCATCTAACAACCTTGATTCCGAAACTTTCCGCTATCGCATCTAAATTATCTGCAAAATATTATTAATTTTTTGATTCAAATAAATAAGCCTTCTATTTTAAATTGCATCGAAGTTATAGGGAATCAAAATCGTCCGAATTGCTTCGAGAAAAGGATTCCGGGCCACTTTTTTCGACTTATCACGACCGCAGATAATAGAAGAACATTGGATATTTTACTCTGTCATTTGGTCTACAGCGAGTACAAACAAATTAGGGTATATGTGTAGTTAACTATTTATCTGCATTATAATGGCAATAGTCCTATTCTTGTAGAGTATACGAAGGTTTTACAAAAAAAAGGTTTTATGGTTTACACAATAAATAAAATTGTATACCTATGTGTAAATTGCGTAACGCATCAATAACGAATACACATACCTACGACGGTGAGATCCACGTCAATGCTGTCAGTATTCTGAAAGAGTTTACTGACGGTACTGTCGTTCAACTATGTTTAGTTTTAAGTTTTAATCTTTGTTAGTCGTAGATAATGAATAACAATACTTACTAACTAAATAGAAATTAAGTAAATTATAGATTATGAAAAGCCTTACCGTAGAGCGTTTATACCAATTATATAATTTAAGTTTCAAACATGTGTACTTAATACGTAAACTGAAGCAAACTTACTTATGGACGCTGGTAAATGACAGATTTCCTGAAGCATACACTACTTATCGATAACAGCGCACTTTCGTGTCTGTTTGTTTAGAGTAATATTTAACAAGAACTCCACCTGTGGATTGTTGAAAAACGATATCCAGTAAACGCCATGGAGGAAATAGTTCTTGGAACTAAACTAGCAAATGTGACAAATTCTAAGAGCAGTGTTACTTCGCCTTACCGGGGTTTGGGATAGTGTAACGTCAGTGTTAACGGCGTAAAAAAACTTCGACAAATATTTGGAAAAAGCTGAACTCCCACTGCTAAAAGAGTTATTTTTTTTAATAATAAGCTACAAGGATGGGAATTTATTGCTAATATTATTATAATATACTAGCAATCTGTATTTTTAGACGTTTTTCATTTATCCTTTTAAGTTTATAAATTGGAATGTTTAACGACCTAACGTACCTTTACATCTCATATATGTGGTGTACAAAAAAGCACTTATTCATTTATTTAGTTAGGTTGCCATAGCTAAAGCCACTAACAAATGTTGATTTAACTCAAAATCAAAGTTATGCAAATTTCCCGATAATACAATATTTGATTGCCTTTGTACGTTTGTACTCATCAAACTGAGTACTCATATTAAGTTAACAGGGAGCGTGCTTTGACAAGTTATCATACAATTTCGAGCTTCGATATTCGTTAATAGTAATAGCTGAGGTAATAGTGACGATTCATTGAATTGATACCGCTTCATCCAAAGACTGAATGTGTTCGCTACACTGATATAATTTGCTTCAGCCGATGCACTAAGCTACGACTTGCTTTGCTGTATTTGATATGATATGTATAGAACTACATGTATATTAATTTAGTTGTATAATATATTGACATAATATTATTGACTTTGGGAATTAAGCTTTGCTTTAATGCGAGAATGGTTTGTTTAGTAATAAAACGTTATTTTATATATATGTAATTGTTTTAACTATCACGTATTAATCATTATTTTGTTTTTATTAACTCAAAGAAGATCTAGGTATTTGGTAGGTACAATGGAATTGTCAAGTTCAAGATGAAGGACGAGTTTCACTAACGTTGAACCTCACTTCCTTGCTATAAGGTTCATTTTTACTTACCCATTCGCATCCACTTAGATATAATCTAATGTGTAGGTCGCATTATACTGTTTGATGCTACATAATTAATCATTAAAACATTCCCGCTGGTTACACAGTAATGTGTAGATATAAGCTTTAATTTAAAATATGCTTTCTGTATTATTTTGTTAGTTTTATTTTTTATAAAACCATCAGTTCTTTAGAATCAGGTGGATATAGTTAATTGATCTGTTTTTAAACAAACTGTACATGTAAATTTTGTAACCAAGCATACATAATATAACACAGCAAATATGATAAAATGTCAAGAAGGCTTAATATAAGAAGTAATTATTGACTAACTGTATTAATAAATTGCAACAAATATCGCATTACTTGGAACTTCACAAGATTCTAAGAAATTCTGAAAGCTCTTTATATCTTGTTTTTCATTGTAATTAAGATGTTGTTATTTACTGCAGTAAATTTCAAAAGAATTCAGTAATTAATTCTTCAAGATCAGAAGATTAATCTAGATAATTAGAAACTTCCAAGGAACATTTATTTTACAATGTTTACAAAATCACAGATAACATTTTGTTTACAACAACGGTAACGCAATGCTATTGAAAGTACAATAATAAGTAGTCAAATATAGGCTAAAATTAAGACCTAATTAAAATTAATGCACTATAGTTTCGTGTTTATCTAGTAGCGCTTTAGTAAGACGACGAGTAATCCGAAATACATTTGTACCTCCGTGAATTAATCTGTTAGCCTAAATGGGCAGTAACCAATCACGTGGCAAGCCAAAAGCGATGTGCTGAACCACGCCGTACTGAACGCAATCGCAATGTACTAGCTTTGGAAACAACATTATAAGATTAAGGGATGTCCGAAGTAGGAATCTGTATAATAGATGCTATATGCGTTATACGGAGCAAGTGCAAACCCAAAGCATACGGCTAAAAGGCTTCGCTTTGTTTGCGTTTACAAAGGGACGGAAAAATTGCATATCCTAAATAAAAGCTTGGATCGTGACTGCGATCCTAGTACGCACAATAAAACACAAACATTCTTTTAATACTTCAACGAAAGCTCTTGTTATTGTGAAGGATAGGAGGAACGAGAACAATGGAATATTAGAAATAATAAATATAATATATTTCAACTGCTATAATAAATGTTATACTATTTTCTATAGAGCTGTTGTAGTCCTAATGTATGTCGACTAGAGTCAAAAGTTTTGATGTGGAGGCTTTATTCGATAATGCCTATTAGATAGGCAACTATAATTATTCATGCATAAGTGTATTCTAAAAATATATTGCTTTATACTTGTCAACAAGATTGTTCACAAAGTTAAGATCATTTATGAATAGCTTAGAACAATATTATGAGCTACAGAACATATCCACTTAAAGTTAGACAGGAATTCTTTCTGAAGCCTTTTTATTACTTTTATACGATACTACCTATATCGTAAAGTCACAACTCACTAGTCTATTGAATCGAGTATATCGAAAAGCTAGCATTTAGAGGCGTCAATATGTCGAGATCTTTGCCGTTTTATATTAAATTAGTTTATATTCATGTACTTAATAAGTTACAGGATATAAAACCTGACAAACATGAATATGGGATATTGTTGCCTTGAATTTTTTGTTCAGCTGATAGTTTTTGAGCTAGTTTCACATGCTTGCGTTTTATACGTTATTATTAAAATGTATTAAAAATATGTTATTGTTACTCAATTACAGTGTTTTATAAAGCATAACGTAATAAAAACTATTGTCAGTTTCAACACGACCATTGCATTGTGTAAGCGTCACTGCGAATGATCGTGAGCTAAATGAACATAATTGGTAACGGAATATTACGGACTAATCTGATAATAGGTTGCTTGTTAAAATTATTTATATTATCTAATCTTTTTACATTAAAAAGAAAACAAGTATCTTCTAACTGAGAGAATAGAAATGTATAGGTACTATATACATACTGTACATACACACATATTTTTTATTTGGTTTTTTGAGTTATGTATGAAAAATTAAATGAAAGTAATGGCATTGGAATTACTTGTTAACTCTTTATCGTCTAATAAGCGATATGCTTAGTTCCTGTTTATGTAAAAAAGGTAGAAATTGTATCTCTTCCTTATTGGAGCGAAAGGCCGCTTTTACTGACAATAAACAGAATGAATATTGAGTAATAATTATTCATAAACCTTTATTTCCTAATAATAATTTCGTATAGATCATGATGGGCAGAATTTTTTTCAACGTGCCCTATTGTCTTCCTGTACTCAGCTGCAAACCCAATTCACAGCGGTGCAAAAGCTTATTTGTTGGGGTCGCACTTGTCCAACATATGTTGCGGAAAGCGGCAACTAGTCGGCCTTCGCTCACTCGCCACGGTCGACAGGACGGGGCGTAATTTTTATAAGCCATGCACTTAAATATGTTTCGTATCATATCTCGTATTTGATTTAAAAGTGTAATATTATATACCATTATATAGTATCCATACCGGTTGGATCGACGTACTGATAAAGTATCTTATGTATAAGGTTACATTTAACAAAAGTACTAATAAAATTTGATGATATACCTAATCTCAGCATCTCAGTTCTTTTTAATAGACAGGACATGAGATACAGACAGAGACTAAAGACTATCACTAGGTTTGAAGTCACGAAAAGACTTTTAAATCTATTGATCGCTAAGGTGGCGTTAAGATAATGTAAACTCATTAATTTGTTTAATGCTGATGTATAATATAAAAAGAACTATTCCATGTAGGTGTCTCGTCGCGAGTGGTATTCAGCAAATACAATTCTATATTAAATTTTTCAAGTCTATTAGATTCAATGTAAGAAAGTAGAATTTCAAGAAATAAAAGGTCTTTCTCGGCCTTATCTTGCGTCAATCTTAGTAAATTTACTCGGAACTCTACTGAGAGCTAAGAACGCCAACAACGCCCTTATAAAATATAATTTGTATCGTCGATGTGTATTTTCTTACTATGCGCTTATTATCTTTTCAAGTGCCATTTCTCATATAATGTTGAACATTTCAATTCCGCGAATGTGCTGCAAATTATTATCAAGCTTCGTTCTTACGTCTTATTCTGATAGTTATTAATTATATAATATGTGATATCAGGTAATTTCAATAAATCTAGGAAATAACACGAACATGATTTTGTATGTTATTTTCATTTGTGAGAGATTTAGGCTCAGGCTCTTGTTAACACTAACAAACCACAAAATAAACAAATATCAAGATTTTACAATAAACTTGTCTATTGGCGTGTAGATAGCATAAATATATCACCGTTTAGGACCTATAATTTCAAGGAGAACACCAATGTACGAGACATCATCATCATCATCATCAACCCATATTTGTTCCATAAAGATTCAGTAAGCAACCACGCCAGAGCAAGACGACAACAAGCCATTGCGAGTTGGCAGATGTCATATTGTCGAACTTTCAATTGCACGTGGTTTCCCCAAGATTCCTTTACCATATTGAGCAGTGGTGAAGTGAATAAGGTGCAGATTAATTGAAAATAATCAATATATCTCATCTTGTACAATCGCCTGGTTTAGAACCCCAGACTCCACTGAATTACTGCTCTAAAAGTAATTAAGCTAATGCGTTTAATTTGAAATTCTAGTATTTCTTTATGTGAACTACTTTTACGTAAAATTTGATTTTAAAGGTTACCAATTATTTGACCTATACTTTGTCAAAAGGAGTGACAAAATTCTAGGAACAATTAACGAAAAATAAATTAAACCATGCGGGTAATACAGACAGTACGCTGTCAATACGAAAAATAATATTTCAACAGAATAAACATTTTTCAGATCACAGAACTTACTAATTAATAAAGCATATCGTAGAAAGGCAAATCAAAATAATAATGCATGATTGCATTTCTCGCATTAATTTAATTATCCCTTTCAATAAATACTTCCAAGTTTCCAACGTTCCAGTTTCATTTGCGTATATCTTTCATATGTCTATTTGTATCTGAATGTATATATGTATATAACATTATCCATAGTATTTGAATCGGTTTTCGAAAAATATATATAATAAATTGAATGTGAAATGTGATTTTATTCGTTTACCGCCCAAAAACTATCTCAGATTCAATCGTTTCTCTAGGAAATTACTATATTATAAACAGTCTGTCTGTACACACGAACATGATGGACCTTGCACATGCTCCAGTAGACTGTCGCATGCTTAGAGAGCGGGAGTCCGTGGCAGCCAGCTTTTAACGATGTTGGCAGCATCGGATTAAACTATCCACCGCAATAATCGAATGCAGCCACACCAAGAGAGGTGCCAACAAAAATGTCGATGCCGGGGCGAAACCTGGGTTGATGTCTCTACAAGTGGCTCACCTTCCACTAAGGAATAATGTCCCCTGTAAATCACGCGTGCAGTCCTCAACAACCTTCTCTAACGAAGATGTGTTCATGATGTGGACAGTCATTATAAAAGCAGAAAACAATGTATTTTTAAAAAAAACAATGTATTTTTTTTATTTTGATTAATAAATACTGTTTACTGTAATAAAGACGAACTTAGAATTTAAGTACTCATTAGTGAGATTGTTACTCATGGTTTTATCTCGTCAATGCAGCGTCGGTACATCTCGTAGACAGTAACAAAATATATCATAATATGCATAATATTATATTGGAATGATACTAATTTTATTCTGAATTTAATTTGTTATTATAATGGCAAAAAGTTAACGTTGAATTTGAATATTATTAAGCAACACGCGATAACAATTACTTAAAATGTAATACATGGCCATCATACCGTAACTGTTTAGTATTCTCGCCATAACGGTGCGGCTCTATTTTGCGATGTTAACACCTGTACGCTCCAATAGAGGCAAAGAGAAAATGCTAACCTTGATTGTAAGAGCCACGAAAAGCCGGACATCGAGGTCATTCACAACTCTTGTACACGCTGTAACCTAGTTTTTAATTGTTGTCGTTTTTATTAAACCGCTACAAGTGTTGATTAAGATGGTTACGAGATGTAGTCCATTATATCATTTATAATAGACTTTAATGTGGGTTGAGCCACAAATATATTTATACAAAGTAGCTGACCGTGTGAATTTTACACGTCTATTATAAAAGGAAGTTAGATAACAGCAGGTTTAAGCATGCAAGCAAAAATTGGGCAATTGTTGAATACAATACGAAAATATGATGAAAAATATTTTCGTGTTATATTTTAATTGTTTATTAGATTTAAATTATTGAATAACACGAATCACAGAACTAATTATTCGACATTAGCTAATCGCATAATGTTTAGCTACAACCGTGCAATTAACGCAAAATGTTAGTTATTTATTAAACCTGTGGTTTACTACACCTTGGCGATGTATTACGGATAAATTGAATATCCTATATTGACGAATTTCATTTTGTTTGTACTTTGTAGTGCATACACTGGCCTGGGAGACTTAATGTGGTTGTGATACATCCGGAGTTTACTTCCCATTTGCACCTGTTCACGCCTTCAGACAAATTTATTGTACATATCCCAGAGTTGACGCAAAATCCATTTGTTATACACGCACTGACCTTCTACACGGACAGATAAACACGAATGAAGAATTTGACAAAAGTTTAAGTTTATCTGTAATATAAATAGTAATGAAAGTTATCGCCGCAGCAACAACCTTTGGTTTGATCTATGCGATTGTTAATAAAAGGAAATGTCAGACAGAGTTCAAGCTCTATTGAATTTGGCGCAGCTTTAGGTACTAACAGTAGTTTCGTAGAGAGAACAATTAGGCTATATTTAGATTGATATTATATTACAATTATTAGATATTAATTACTTTCAGCTGTCATGTTGTGTAATTGTCATTTACCTAATGGACAAATATGGCGGGTAATTGATATAGCGGAAGTTTTAATGTATTATAATATCTAAAGTTCTTAAATTACACTTAGATTCGCTAATGAGATTATTGATGTTTTAAATACTAATATTGCATTAACTTAGTTTTTCTTAGTTTTATATGTGGAGAATCCCGTGAAGTTATTGGGGCCAACTGGAATAAACTCATGAGGTACAAACAACCTCAGCTAGCTGAGATGATAATCGAGTTATGTCCTAATAAGGATATAATATACTTCCTTCAATATTCCTGTAAATAAAGCGTGACTGTTCTAAAAATCATACAGATTTTTGCGGCTAATGTTGGTGGAGTACTGTAGTAATAAGAGCAAAATATTGATAAGTATGAACTAGAATTTTTAAATCATCATATAATGTTAATAGCTCGTATTATTGTGTGCTTATTATTATTAATTTCATGACGTAAAATAACTCACAATCTTAAGGCCGTTACCTGACATTTAGTTATTTAAATCTCTGTATATATTGGTATTTTAATCAAACTGTTCCAGCTTATATTACAGAGAATAAACAGACGGTAGATTGAATATTATTGAAATATAATACTTGTTCTGAATCGTTTCTTATTCATTACTTAATAAAGTGTTTTACCACTTCTTTACAAACATACTTGATTGGTTACGATCTATTTGGAAACTTCACATGACGTGTGTATAAATTAATTAAAAAAATGTAAGGACAATTATAACGCGCCGAATTAAAACTATGAAAGTATACGTTTAAGTGATGACGAATTAGCATTTAACGCATTATGTAACTAACATAATGTGAGTAGCCAACGAATACACGAGTACTTAACAAATGGACATATTTGTGGGTTTTGTCGTTTGTATGTCAAATTGCAGCGTTGGTCTTGGAAAACTGGTTCAGGTGGGTAATGACGTCACGATGTGGGTTGGCACACTCTGACCGCTACCGGACCACGACGCATTACTGTCAGTGCATTAGCAAAGCTATAAATACCTATCAATAGAGCTTTCATGGTGTTTGTTTTTTAAACTTTTATGCAACAATAACCCGTATTACAATAAACCTTCTCTCCCTTTTAGTCTACGATCGTTTGGTATCGGATTGCGGTTTTTTTTAACCCATTTAAATGGATCAAAGAGCTCCAATAACGGCTATTTAGGCCTAGAAAGGGATTCATAAATGGATGTACGAAACTACCAATACCCACTTTTCCACCGCTGCAAACCAGAGGCATATGACCGATCTCACCTTAAAAATTAAGATAACATGTTCACTAGTAAAGGGTATTAGCATTGTTAATTGTAACCACAATTATTACTTGAAATGTAATTTACTAAATAAATACAGTTATCCGTAGTGAAACTCGTACTGCGTATATTCAGTTGAGCTGCGGATTTATTTCATGTGTTCATGTTTCACGTAACTATATATTAATTTAGGGAAAGAACTAAGAAGTATTAACAGCTAATTGCAATTACGAATAGCCCCTATTTTGCTATACATACATAATATCTAGAAGTTTTAACATACGTTTGAATAAAATGTAAATACGACTTGCTTTATTTTAAAGGGATTATGTTACAAATTTTATAATTATTGTATGAATGGTTATGTTAATACTTTTATTTTCGCTTCGTTTCAGAATGTAACAATTTAGTGTAAAGGAAATATAAGTACAGGAAAACAATTTTTTATAATACTATTACCGTAGATATCATGGTAATAAGCGGTCATCGCATTTACTTTCTCCTGCCCCTTGAAATGACGGCAACATAAATGTGACTCATTACAAGACACATCCGTGACTATATTTGAAAACAGGTTTTATGAACATAACATTTTTTTATTCAGCCTTTTTGTGATGTTTCTACAAAGTCTTGAAGTAATTAAGAAAATAATAAGGCAATCATGTGTCGTGTTAAAAAATTAGAAGCGAAAGCTCCGCGTTGATAAAACTGGTTAATCGATCTAGAATGTCGAGTCTAGATAATGAGATATTTTGGTAAATTGTGACCTAGGATCAATATGCGTTAAGATATAATGTGAGAAGCAGTTGTGATATCTGTTGTAATAAAACTTTCTAACATTACTAATCGTTAACGATTGCACGCTATACGCGAGTATTTACGATAAATAAATTATTTTAACTTAGTAATTGACTCCGAATGTATAAAATAACAGTTCTCAAAGACTGTATTGAGTTTTATGAATACCAAATTTGGCTACGGTGATTATTTTCTCGTATTCCAACGGTGGTTAATTGGACACATAACTACATATTCAATTGAGGTTTCTAAAAATTGCTTGATACTATGAAGTAATTTGCGAATATCGTGTACGGCGTGCTGACATAGAAGCCGATGCAACATGACTATGGACAATTATTCATGCTAGACTGCCGAAACACGGCTACAGGATTCAAATATAACGGAGCAATTTGCAACTATAATTTACGAATAGAGAAATTTCGAGCTAACTACCAGATAATACGGAGATTGTGTATCGCTTTAGATTTCACAAAATTAAGCTCAATTATGTTAATGTCGTTTATCGAGGATAACGTTCTTCTCTTAATGGCTATTCTATTAATCGGCTCAGCAGTAATCTGTTCAGCGTGCCCATTCCAAGACGATGTCGTTCAGTAGCACACACGAACCGGTTCGAGCTGAGCGCGGATGGCAAACTACTAAGATATGAATAGATATATCGATGAGTGAAAGCGACGCCGCCGGCACAAACAATACGCATACTTCATATTGATACCGATAAATCTGTAATGAAAGTGAATTTACTAACGTATGCATTTGTCGATATCATTATTGAGGTAACGAGTGGACGGTGGTAGAAACTCCGTTGACACGTTGCTTTGACATAAAAAAGCAGTGTCAATGCGTCGGACTTGTTGTGTGGATTTTAAAGGGAATATATTTTTCATATTATTTTGAAGCGAGCTTCAAAAGAAATGGTTTTTACTGGATATTTCGCATAAATAAAATAGAATGTAAACTCATCGGCTAAACTTACTTTCTTTAACAAATCTTCACATGGTGTACACACCTGTATTCTACAGAATATAATATATAAAATATATAATAATTATGCAATAAAAATAAATCATTCCTTATATTTATTAGATATGTATTGCTCTCGCATCATCTAGTTATAAAGACTGCAGCGGAGCTAGGAAATACAGTTTGTAATTATTTAGTACGTATATTTATATCTAATTAAGAGAATTTGTCCGAAACACAATACCTATACATATATATAGCTTTCATAGTGTTTTCAGGGTTTCGAAGATAATTAATATAACCAAATACGCGAAATATTACTTTCTATATAAATCTCAGAAACACTTTTACATGGACCTGGCCTGCTAAATAATTGTGAATTACTTCACACCATAGGGGCGGGTGTTTAAATGAAATAAAACACCTTGAACCACCCATTAACAGAAATAGCTCCATTTATCGCCTTGAAATGTGTTTCATAAAATATGGATTGAAAGAACTCACGCTTGGAACTTTTAAGGCTTTTGGTATCGATCCCTATGCTTTTAACTTCGTTTGTGCCAGCAGCATCAAAGAGATTTTTGATCGCCTGGTGTTGAAACAATAGAGAGAGGTAGCATGGGCTTCCACTCGCTCCGAACATATTTTTTTAACATGAAAAATCTGTGTTTCGAACCTTTTTCAGCGTTATTGTTAACTAAATCTTTTATGAACGTGGACTTTATTTGACATTGTAGGTGTAAAGTTTATGCTCATGACAGACAAGACATATAAAATCAACGATTTCCAATTTACACCGGTGTTCGATTATACGCCTCTGAGGTCCTAAATCCAAAGCCATCTGTGGGTACATTATAAATAGCAAATTTAGTTACGAAAACAGGTATCGCAAAAGGTTATAGAGTGAAACAGGTTTTATTTATTTTACTCTTTCAATTTACTAAAATATTAAGTGGTCATGATATACCTACTATGCATTGCCTAGTGAACTTTAAATTAGATAAGGATTGATATGGGATTTATAGTAATATAACTAGTTAGTTAGTTTTTAGCGCATAACTTCCTTTGTTTGCCGTGAGAACTTGTAAAATATAAGTTATCTCTTCAACTGTAACGCTTTCACTGGAAATCTATCTACTACTACGACTATTTCAAAGGTTCTTTATTGCGGCTGATTTCTTTACGGATATTATCGTTCACATTTTATAATTTGCCTGAAGACAGTCTCGCAAAAGACGTTCGTTATGAAGTGACTATTGGCCTTACAGATTGCGTGTTGCGTTTCGGATTTGTTCTCTATTTGTTGTCTTTATTATTCGCATTCATATCGCTAATGTTATGATTTACCACGCAACGGAATATTCGAGTTCATTTCAATCTTGCATTCACTCTTATAAAGTACCTATCTGTTTATTCGCATCGTCCGCTTGTACGCGATGCAGCGAATTTAAGATATTACATATTGTACATATTGTTTATATTGAAACATGTTATACATGATCACGATAATATGATATTACTTTTGAAGTTTTTCCGCTTGAACATCCGCATCATTATCCAGGATACAGCTTCTTTTATATAAAAATATTACATAATAATGCCGTACTTATAAAGCTCTACATGAATGATAAGGTAACTTTTCACATTAATTTTGAGTAGCGGAGTAATATTAAATAGTGGAGTAAAAATATAAAGCAGGTAATATAATATATTACCTGCTTTATATTTTTAATATAATGTTAAAAAAAAAATAAATTTCATTTCATTAAAAGGCACTAAATTAAAATTTCCATCAACGCACTTAAAAAGCATCTTTTTAATAAATATATTCAACGATCGATAGCTACTCAATATAACGATGATTTTATTTAAATCCAAGCTGATAAATATAATGTTTATTTAACAATCATTATAATAATCGTGTTTTTCTTATTTAAAAGTTATATAAAATGCTATGATAATGTAACATTTCAATTGAGTATTTGATTGTTAAAGTATATCGTATGCTAGGATATTTGTGAAGCTCGAGTGAATACGAGCTGGGTGTACGGTGTGCGGCGATCGTGGTTTTCGCACAATAGAGGAAGGAGTTGGACCATCATTGTTCAACTCACCTTGGGCTTGAGTCGGCACGAAGGCAGCGCTCCAAATAACAAGGCATAAACACAGATACATATTCAAATAATTGTCACCTTCGAACATAATAAAATACTTTTTAATAACTGTCACTATAGCATCGTACAAACTACAAACACAGGCACGTACACACACATCCAAATGTCCTGCGAAGTTTTTAGAGTTTCGTGCGAAAGTAAAAGTTTCCCATTAGTCGTTTCGAAGTGAAGGCTGCGCGCGAATTCTGGCTCCTTCGGCGACGTCGTGTCAGGCATGCGCGCGCGGCGGACTGCCATGCGCGCCGCGCCTGGCTCGCCCCCACCAAGCGGACACCTTTCACCGTTATAATTCGTAACCCGAAAGACTGTTGAGCAAGGCTATATGACGATTGACATTCAACAAAAAAGGCACGCTTACCATACGGAAATAGCCTGTTTACACGACCATTGCTATTATAATATCTAATGACAGAATGGTCGTGCATCGCTTTCAAACTAAAGAAAATAAAAAACTAATTGCAACCTTTAATAGACATGCATCTAAAAATCTAGTCTAGAAATAGAGTATTAATATCGCTGAATTGCAATAAAATCTATCCATTCAATGGCTTCGACCGAGTCAAGCCATGGCCAAGAGCTATGAAAGGAAAAATTCAGTAACTTGTTAAAATAGCGATGTAAAATAAATAAAATGTTATCTTTATACTCAATATGTATCTTCTGTTCAAGAGATCAGCGAGCTGTAATGAAAAGGTTTCAGCGTCGCTTAATATCATTCGAATTTTACATTCAACTATTCCGGATAGAAACAACTTTTTCAACCGACTTCAAAAAAGGAGGATGTCTGTATTTTTTTTTGTTTTATATCTCCACTTTTTACTGGGTGAACCAGTTTTTATGATTCTTTTTTTATATTTATGTTGGTGCCTTTCATGTAGTACCATTTAAATTTCGTCAAGTTGTGATAATTTGAAGGCAGTTTAGTTTTTATTCAAAAAAAGTTTTTTTACAATTGCTGTCTCCTAAGGTCGGAAGCTACCACCGAAATAGATTCGATTGTTGACATGAGTGTCGTTTTCAATTCGATTTTGATTCGATTTATCTCTTACTTTATAACCACATCAAATGGTAGTTTAAAAATGGTAGTTTTAAGATTGAAATTTTCGATCGAGATGATTTAATTTTGAGTCTTAGTTTCAATAGTACCAACTCTGTGTTCAATCGAATCGAACTCGATTGAATTTGTTCTCGATACTGTCAGGAATTAGCTTATAGCTTTACTAAAATACTTTTCCCTATGCTATATTGGAATAGAAGTGATTATTTAGTTACTAGTTAAAATATTGGGTACTATATCGAAGTTATTCATAATTGCACGTACTATAAAATAGTGATGCTTGATACTTTTCTTTGTCAAGTATAAAAGTTTATTGTAATTTCCTTTGTAGGTAATAAAATATCTAGGAATCTCGAATGACAAATGTAAAATTATTGTACACACGTATTCGCGAGAAATCTTTCTACTCAAAGACCTTTGTTTCTATAATCAGACTCTTTGAGATATTTAATATGAATAATGATGAAATGATCGTTTAGAAAAGAGTTCTTTATTTTTAAAATACTGCTTTTATATTTTTTTTACCATTAAAGTTTCGTCGTTACATATTTTTCCTGTACACAAATTGATTTTCAAACAAAAGTCGCTGCTTTATATTATAAACTCATGCATGCACAATATAATAATAACAAATATGCGATAATTTAATTTCCATAACAGGATTTATCAAATTAACTATATAGCTACTCCATTCATGATTAATAGTCTTTTTAATTATTCACTTTAAAGTAAATGCTACAAAAACTGGCGAAGAACCTGATGAAAATACTGATCGAATGAGTTATATACTTTTTATGCTCTCGGCCACCTGTAACATGCGTGGCGTTGGCTACTTGTTGGCTCGCAACGAATCTGCAAAACGCCATTAGGCAGTATTTTAACTTAAATGTAAGAGATACGTTTCAATAAATATTTTGTGATCTGGTGTATTTACTGCCTACCCTGTAAAAATGAGAGTCCGACATAACCCTAAATCTTTTCCATAGTATGCATGTCCATTCACCACCATTAGACAAAATTGTATGAGAAAAGTAAAGAGTTCTTTTAGCAATTTCCCTTGTAGTCTTTACCTATTATCTACGTTCAATGAGAATATCCCTTGTACCTGAACAAAATATGAAAGAAACCGATCTCGAGCATTGCGCTTATTAAAACCTTTTTTACGTTCATTTTTATTATTATTTTACCTTGTTTTCAAAGCTTTCATACTTAGACAAAAAGGCAAGAGTAAAAAGCGCCTTTAGGTTCGTCTGTAATATCTAACCTAGCCTCAAGCAATGCTATTTTAAATATTCCCGATACGCCCGGAGGCAGTTGCAACGTAACTTCTTTTATCAATCCTTCTAACCAATTTAAATCTATCCTAGCGTCCACAATTGTTACAAATCTATTGACGTGTAGCTTATTGATTATAATATATTAATTGTTCGGACACGACCGCTCGTTCACTTGTGAGTCAATTTGAAAGAAGTTCATAAATGGATGACTGAGCGACAGTTTTGGTGAATTTTTCAAAATTGTTTTTTTATGCTACAGAAGAGCATATAGGTCTGACGGTTCATATGACACGTGACCTACTGTAGAATTTTCGAAAAAAAATAAAATAAAAAGTCACTATCAATTGACGCTTACAATCAACAAATAAGCCTGGTATTTAAGAATTCTATAGCTTTTCAGTACATGGATATGATTAATCTAACCTCAAAGAAGATCGTCGCTTTATGAATCGTTACGCTGGCTTTCAATATAGAGCTCTGATCCGTAATCTGGATTAAAGATGATGGCTTCGAATACATGGTAACTTTTGATCACTTTCTTGTTCTTATACACTTAAAAAGAGAAGCGATCTACTTCGGGCTATCAAACCTAATCTGTAGATTCTGGATTGAGATCGAGTATGGAAACCATAACGTAAAATCACCTAATTATGACGTGTTTAACCTGCGTATATAGTATCAGTCCTAAAATATTGTATTCCAGAAGTATATACTAGGATGCGAAGTTTGATGTAAAATAAAAACAAGTATATGGACACCAAAAATATTTATTTATTTGAGTATTTGAATAAGATACAATTAGTTACATCATAACAATACAACATTAAATGCAATATTATTTCAGGTATAGGGCTATATTACGGTATTGATTTAACATGTTAATTAAAAATATATTTATTACAATGCTGCGAATATTATACGCTCAATAACAGAAGCATTTAGGAAATTTAATATGCTCGGACACCGTAGAAAATTTTTATACATAAATAATTCAATACAGTTTAACAATAGGGTAAAGCTTCGAAATACATTATACATCACTTGAAATAACAATGTTACATAGTATGAATGCAGTTTTAGCACAAAGTCATTATCCTGTAATAAATAAGACTTTGACGTAAATTTTATTAATAGTTGTAAAAATACGTATTTGACAGTATTAAATTTGTTAATTCGTTTGACTACTGAGGTTACCAACTATTTAGGTCGGCCGATCCAAAAGCAATGTACAAGTACCGGATAAATTCATTTATTCCAAAAGATTTGAACTTCTGGACTTAACAATAATTATTCTCAAAAATAGTCCTAACATTTATATTACATAAGTAATTTACATAGTAAGTAAATATACCTGTAAATATAAAAAAATGGGTAGCGAACAGGATAGTTATAAATTCGTTAAGTTTTAACAGGCGAGATGTTTCTCGTATATAATACCATCTTAATAATAAATATGAAAAACACATTTGTTTCCATAGCAGAAAATAGGATAGTACATGAGCCATTGGCTCCAGCTGTAAACACGTTAGTTATTGAAAAAAGCATTCAGAAGAGCTTTAATTTCAAATTCTACAATTTTGGCACCAATTCATTAGCAAAAGCTTTAAAAGGACCAATTCAAATTCTGTTCCAGCTTATAAGGAACCGGGACTTCGGGAAAGTAGATTGCAATATTTAATTTGAATTTTAAAAACAAAAACCTTGTTGTTTAGTAAGAGCTACTCAAAAATTATTTTGAAATTGCTAAGCTGAGATTACGTTATTAGTCACTGGAAAATGTTAGTAAATAAAAATAAGGTTAATACTTGTATAGAGTTAAAATTAATTAATAGTAATAGAAAGTTCCCGGCTAGCTGAACCGGATGGATTTTAAAAAGGTTTTTAGATAGTGTTTAAGAGCTTTCATACAATAAATGAAGGTCGATGACGGAGGGATTAGTAAAGCTTCATATAATATGATGGGGCAATTCTATAATGGTACATACACAGCTTTTATACAGTATTAGCTAACTCTCGAATATATTATATAACCAGATAGTTAATCATTATTAAGTACATGTACAATAAATTACTAAAATTAATATACCAATATAAATTTATAATTTGTATAAAGTATAGCTATTAGAGAAATAAATATTCACAAAGTTATTTTAGCATCGATTCTAACCACAGTGACAAATCCATTTGCTCCCTCATATTCTCTATTTATTGAAAGTTTAAGGCATTCTTTTCAAGACCACTTCACCGTATTATCATTAAAGGCAACTCAATAACGATTTTATATAATAACAATATCGTAGAATTTCTATAAGGGCAAGGTTTCCATGTTGTAGTTATGTGTCGAAATTTATCATAAGTCTATTATCGGTAAATGCAGAGACGTGGAGAGCTTATCACGTGTCATGTGAGAAATATAAATTTATACACGCAATTTAATATTCTTTGAAATATAAACTCTAAAGTAATAACGCTGTGGAATGAAATTATGTAGGCTTTTATCTACAAAAGCATTTTTTGGTAAATTCCTATGCAAAAGCGTGTAATTTCTGCTAAAAGGTATTGGAAAGCCCTTGCGTATCAGTGTAGTTATTCACACCTATATCGTCGTGTTCAAAGCTGCCACAGACAGTTCACAAAACAACAAAGTTCATATTGCACTTAACAAGCTTGATCCCGACTCTAGACAGGGTATCCACTTATATCTACCAATTATATCTAAGAAGCGCCGATATTAGGGAGACAAAAAGCTCCCATTCAATAAAAATGGTTGATCAGGGCGGCAACAAAATAGGCAACAGTCACAATTGATAATATGCGCAATAGCCAGTTCGCCTACCAATACGAAATAAGAGTAGAATTCATTATTAAGTATTTTTGACCTTTCAAAAAATATTCATAAGCAATTGTCAAAGCTTGAACGAAGCATTTTTTCGAGTTGGAGTTTGTTTATTGACGATAATATTGATTGCTTGTATAGAATCACTACCGTCCACAAATATTTCAGGTAAGGTATCTGTAAATGTAAGCTTTTAGAGATAGGGGAGGAATTGATGAAGGGAACAAAGGAATGCACTGGCAAGGGTGAGGAAAAGGATACAGGCCTCAGACGCATTGATATTACATCCTAGCCGACACTGAAATAATTTGTCAATTCTGAATCCATATGAAACGATAATCGATAAATCTAGTGACCAAAACTGCCGGAATTATAAATAGCCTTTGGTAGGTCGGAGGAGAGTCATATTGGTGAAATTGGATTTTGAAATCGCCGCCGGCACGAATTGGTATTACTTCTACTACATCTAATTAACACCGGGGATTTGCGTTTTATCGGATATGGACTTTTTGCATTAGTAATTGTAAAGGAAGGAACCTATATGAATACAGTTAAGTGAAGATTAGAAACGTGATAATTATAAACATTCAACGACATACAATAATATAACCGATTGGTTATATCATTTGTGATTACAAATGCCCCTTTCTACATCCAATATAAACAAAACGCATCTAGGTCACCAGTCCTTTGTTACCTAGGGACGAATCTTCTGTCTGCCTTTTGACGTACTAAGACGAAGAAGAAAATCAGAAGAAGAAGAAAATCAGAAGACTGAAAATGAAAACAGTCAAAACAATATACACATTAGACTGGCCCAAGTTCAATGCGTATCGATTAATAACGAGCTCACGTATGGATTACATTCCGCATTGTATTACAGCATTCAGTCCTGATTCCAACCAGGTATCTTGAATCGTCTATCGTAAGGCGATTAACCCAATTGGGCGCAAGAAGCTTGCCCATTAGTACCTACTACAATCCTAGAGTAACTTTAAAAAATATTCCTCTCTTTTATTACGTTGCAATAAAAATCATGTCTCTTATTTTTTTTTTACATAAACTAATAAAATATATATTACAAAATATTTCATTAACCACATATAACGACTGTTCCACAGTCCATTTATACAAAAATATTTAACTATATATACAAAAATACATTTCACCTTTGTCACTGTAGTTACAATCAACTTAGTATTTACTAGCAACGATTCTTAAATACATTTAACATTATTTTTTTTGCATAGCTAGTAAACTGTTATATTATTCTTTTTGTGAGTCATTTTTCCATTTTTACAAAAATATTTTTAAGCAGTAGCTGTAAAAATATGCGCGCTATTTCGGACCGGTGTTGATTTATATCATTTTTGTGTGAGGTCCTTGATTATAAAATAATAACAAATTCTTTAAATAGATTTTATAGAAATTTAGCAATATTTGAGCTAAATAATTCATTTTATTATGAGCATAACAGAAGATCAAAGCAGTAAAAAGTTAAATATATACATGTAAATATCGAAAATGCAATAGCTACAACTAAAAATATTATTTGCTTCATGTCCAATTAGGCGTGAAAATTATATACAACGTACACAAAAATATAGACATACCATTTATTACAATTAAATTATTAATTTGTTCTCTTTCCATTATTTGTTTAAAATATAATAGCCATATTTATACATTGCATATAAAAGGTATTTGGTTTATGAATTATGTTGTGTTATATTTTCCGCTTCATTTTGTTATATGTTTTAAAGCATGGGCTACAAAAATATAAGCAGATATCCTTCGCATACAAAAATAGTTTTATGTATTAGTTAAGTTATAAATACTCCGAAAATTTCTAATATAAAAGTAAATATTCTATTTTCAAAATTGCGAAACAAAGGATCTGGCATATAATAAAAATCTCATCATCCTTTTATGTAATACCTAACAGGACAGATGGCGAAAAAATAAGAATAAATGCATAACCCTCCATATTATCTTAATATGCTGGCCTTTTGTAAAGAAATTGCATATTTATATAAAATTGTATTTTGATTTACCAGATAGAAAATAACAAGATAACGTCGCAACAACTTATTTGAAAGTTTCACAGAATCTTAAGAATGGCGGACGGAAACAGTAGAAACATACTTGCATCGGGTTAAGCTGCACTTTCAAGTTTTCAAGCGAAATTAAGAAAGACTTCCTGATGATAACAGCAATAATTTAAAATTCACGAGCTAAACATCAATGGGCTGATATTTTTATTTAGATTTTTAACATCAAATCTGGAGATTTAAGGGTGAAGCATTAATAAGATTTTATTTTATGCACATATATTATTAGATATAGTCGTCAAGATATTATTTTACAACTCTTGAGTTTCGCGGATAGAAGAAGTGGCTCGCTGAGGGCTACTTGTACTAACCGCTTGGTGCATAATGTGCACCCTTACATCACTGGTCCCTTGTCTATATTCCCTGCGATGACGGCTCGCTAGCGGACCTGACAGGGTGCTCTTACAACAGCAATAGTTAAAAAGGTGAGCGAACGCGCGACGGAAATTTCGGTTCAGGATACCGTACATAAAGCTCGTAAACACCGAACGCCCGAGGCCAATCCAAATACTATAATAGTATTTAGTATCGGTGACGCCCGGTAAATCGATGGAGAAGATCAAATACGGTATCCAGGCCGAGAAAAAGAACAAATATGCAATAATATTTAACGTAGCGATCGAGCTGTCGCGTCCGTAAGCAAGGGAGCGCCTGTAACTTATTTGTTGGCTCGCGCGGCGACGTACTCCGTAGTAGGACGAAATGAGACAGAATATTGTGCAAGCGGATGGCAAAGCATGGAACAATGCTGTTGATATCACTCTGTAGTAGCTGTTGCCGATGTATGCGCGCTTACAGTAGTCATAATCAAGGCCCAAGTAAACGCCAACGCCACCGAGAGAGAAGCTCAATAGAAAGATAAACACAGAGATGAAGCCGACGTTACAGTTGATTAGCATATCATATGCGGCCTGGGAGCAGCACAGCCTTAGGTAGTTTTCAGCTGCCACGCACTGCAAAATTATAAACCACTGAGAATATCTCCCCTGTAAGAAGATACTATTCTACCCGCTCTGGACTATTTGCTCAGTATTTGCGAGTGTATTTGTGTAGACTTACCATAAAGAACAGGCTGTAGCAATAAGTCGCCGAAACTGCGAGGAACTGCTGCACATTGCAAACGAACTCGTTGTCCCACTCTCCAGATAGAAGCACCACAGACGATATCGGCATCACACCACCGGTTATTAACAAATCAGCCAGGCCGACGCAAGCGAGAAAGACGAAGCCTAGGACAAATTGAAATGTATGCTAAGAGCTTATTGTGATGGAATGATCGCGTTGCAATGTCCTAGCTGTACAAATATACAATTATATCGAAGGTCGCAGTTTTTAATTAACATTTTGATATCCAGCTGTAAAGCATTGTATTTATTATTTTAAGTATCTCAGGAAAATGAAATGTCGTTGTAATAATGTGTCATAAGTTTATATGAAAAAGGGAATAAGTATTATATCTACAAATTTTTCCAGTGACATTATATATAAACAATTTCCTGTTCATATATTATGTACATATCACAAAAAAGCAATACTATGGCATTGGCTACAAATAATACTCATAATTATTCGCCAAAATTTCAACGCGATTTGCTTGCAGCTTTAATCATAATTATTACAGTATAACATAAAAATATATTCAATAATAGTCATATTATAATAATAATACTAGTATACATATAAATATGACCAGCTTAAGGATATACATAAGGTCTTTTATAGATAAAATAATGAAAAATATTGCATTGTCAGTTTATAATTTCTCGCCACCAAATTCTTAAAACCATCGCAAGTAACGGAACAAAGAACATCAGATACTAAAGAGATAACAAAAGTAATTACATACCAACTCTTCTGAGACTGTATTCCACGAAGAAAGAAGCCACGAAGAAGCCATTGAGGATGGTCCCTATGGTTGATAGTGCGACCATAAATATCAGTCGGCCCACTTTCGGCCAGTCCCCGCTGAGGGTCACCGGTGAGTATAAGGTGACCGCTGAAATTGTTGTTCTATTGAGCATGCCAACCCCATACATGGGGCGAATCTTGCCTGTTAAAACATATAGATAGGTATATATGCTAAAGAAACACATTTTTAAGGCGTCAACCATCCCCCCCTCTCACTGACCCCCTTTTCCCCCCTCCCTTCACCCTTCAAAGCCATAACCCTTATGCCACTTTGTCAGTCACTACTTTTTTTAACACGTACATAATTGCAAAAATACTCTAACGCCGCGGAAGTAATTGAATGAACGAACATTATTTTACAATAATCTTATATGTACACGTATACATTCGAAATTTTTCGACAACTACGTAAAATGTATAAATAACAATAGAATATAATACATATAGGTAATAAATAATTATAACTCGGAGAAAAGCTTTTTTCGGAAAGTCCTTTAAAAATTAACACGTCATTAATTCGACTAAGAAATCACAATACGACAATAAAAAATGAAAAATTGATGATCACTTTACTTACATACTATATGCATGTTTTTTTTAACTACTTGCGAGCAGATTGTCGACCCCATGGCGCGTTTACGTGCGGTCCCAGTGATGCGTTTTTCGAAATGAGCGGAGTCTAGCCGGAGCCGTACGCAGGGGCTGCATCTCCCGTTTGCCGTATTGTGTATAAACATTGAAATTCAAGGTCACGCATCACTCCAGGAACCTATACTTCTGTCCTGTACCTATTATCTGGCGCAGCTCCGCCATTAGCAGACATAACTAGCTATTCTCTTCGTAAATCGTGAAAAGTGCAAGTTGACAAGCAAAAAACGTTGGACTTTGTGCCTCCATTGATAAGGTAAGCCTATTTAATATAGAATTATGATTTTTTGTTTATTATATACAACATGAGTAATGATTGGATTATCATAGCCATAGATATTTCAATTTAAAAAAATATAAAAGCAAACAACCTGTTTTGAAAGAAAATCATGAATTTATAGTGGAAAATCATGTTTAAAAAACCGGCGCTAGTCAAATTCACTGTTTAATTGAATATATGAATATCGACATGAAAGTATCTATTAAAAAAATTGGAACAACGTTGGCTGATATTTTTTCGTTCTATGATATCGACGTATGTGTAAAATATATCGTTTTTCCCTTATTTAACTAAACGAAAGCTTACAATTTTTAATAGTGCTAAGTTTAAATATACACCTGTGTTTAGAGAACCTGGTATATAACGTTTTCACGGAAATAGGAAATCCAAGAACGTCTCATAAAAATACAGGACAGTTATTTGGCACAATAAGGTTTTTATGAAAAATTTTATACAATTATGAATGAATTGAGTGTGTGAATTTTTTATTTTGTTTTCTTGCTGACTCTTCTTTGCAGAATCTTATGGGGCCTAGGTATATGACTAATTGAGGTCAAATATATTAAATTATTATTATCTTGCCTTTATATTCAGTCTGATACTTGTGTAATAATAAAAATTATTTTCAACAAAAAATAACCTTCAAATTGCCAGAACTAGAACAAATACAAATGAGACCGTACGGAAGGCCCCAGCTTTCAAATAAAAAAAGGTTCATCAAAATCGGTTGACCTTTACAAATTATGAAACTCTTCTGATTTTTTAAGTCGATTAAAAAGCATTTCGGCCGTCTTGATAATAATATAGGCCTACCCCCCGGGTCAACCTTCGTTCAAAGATTTATTTTTATGTATACTTAGTTCATTTTATACGAATATGCATATTAATAAATTAATTTAACAATTAATATGGGCATGAAAAACGCTTTGCAACGTCACGAATTAGGCCGCCTCACACTAAATAAAGTCCCCCCCCTTTGGCATGGTAGGTAGAAATGTTCCCATAGAAGATTGACGTGAAATAGTAGCATGCGAATGCTACTGTGTTTCGGGCGGTGAGTTAGGGAGCTGGATGCCTATATGCCTATATCCTTACCATTCCGGGATTACATTCTTCAATCCTGATCTCCCAGACCCTTAAAATCGGGCAATTCATACAGGCCTTACCATTGTGACAGCAGTTAACATCAGGTGAAGCACGTGTCCGCTATGATATAAGAAAATCAAAGCAAAACACATTTGCTCAAATTTTGATAATAATATAAAAAATAGAAGTGTTTAATTGGACCGTGTTATGACGAGTTTAAGAGCTAAAATCGAAAAAGTGAGTTTTGAATGCATATAGACTCTAGGCATGATAAAGTGGGGTATTTAGCAATTTTGGCGTATGTTTTTTACTCCCCATGCCTTTAGTGAAAAATTAGTTAGTAAAGCACACACTCTTCGTAATATATATAATTATGCGCCTATTTATTGATACAAAAATCACAAAAATGGTTTTCAAAATGCGACGAATTTTATAACGAATTTACGAATTATATCCACCATAAGTTGGAGATAATCCGTTTAACTTAATTTATTAAAATCGTAATATCGAGCTAACCACGTAAAATGGCATTCAATTTGTTAATGCGTATCAGCGATTGCGCGATCATTCACTTTAGTTTGTTACAAGATGATTATTTTGAATGAAATTTGTTTGAAATTGATGAATACGATATAAAAGTACTATTAGTTTATTTTTTGTAGATATAAAAATCCAATTGAATGTTGTTGTTTTATAAAAGATAGCGAGAGTTGCAATAATTTAGTTATTATTTAAGTGTCTATTTATCAATATTTATCTCATATATAATGTGTATCTCATACTCAGAAATAGTATTGCTTTAAACAACTGAAAACTATGTGTAAAATATTTGGAACAAAATTTTTACATATAGTAGATTATTGATTAATTTTATAAGTCTGAATAAAGCTGACATACATGAAAGACGTTATTTTTTTAATTATATTCAACGACGAAATATAGACTACACAAGCTAAAAATATCATAAACATAATATAAATAATGTGCACACACGACGCAGGGACAAAAGAAACTTTGAAGATAATTTTCCCAAATTCGATTGTGTCGCTTAACATTATCTTATTTGTTAACACGGTCCAATTTGTACTAAGTGACCTAACTGAATTTCAGAAAATAAACAGTGTTCAAGATAATTTTAAAAGTTTTATAGTTTTTTTTTTATATTTTCTCTCACAAACAATATTGAAAAATAAAACATGAGATTTATGTTAATCTAAATTCTAAACTGATAATAAAACTGAAGTTGGAGACAGAACAAATCCCGTGCTATGGATCTCCTTTGTAAACTATGCAACAGGTAGAAATTTAATGCGTAAAAAAATAAGCCTGTAAAAGCTGTAATTGAGAATTTGTTTGGAAATGATAGATAATTTGTTTTAGAATCTATCAACTGATTTACACGATAATATAAAAATTTTATCTGGAAAATTTCAAAAGGCGTACGTACAATTTAAGCAATTACAGCGAATTCTTATTTGAAGTAGTTTATTACGATACGTGGCGATATTAGTTTTAATTATTAACTAGGTGAGGGTTGAAAAACCAACTCTTATGATTTAATTTTATATTATTCATACATTAATATTTAAAATAATAAGTACTTTATTACAATAATAGATTAACAGGTCAAGCTGATTGATTTATATTTTTCATTAAGTTTCAATATCAGTATCTTTCGGTCCGATCATATTGAAACTCAAAAGCATTGAGAAGATAATGAAATTAGTATGAATACCTATAGTATTCTATGGATTAACCCGTTAAATTGAAGGTAAACGGTTTTTCAGTTTTGATATGAAATATATCAGATTCTGTGTAAACCGTATAAATTGAAACTAGAAATTTCCCTTTGAACGTATGTCTGGCGTACGTTCAACCGTATTGGCAAGAGACATGCAAAAGGCAACTCTTTGTGTCGGTTGTATATAGGTAATATCATTATTTCTGTAAGTCTGTTTATCATTTGTGTCGATTAATATAGTATATTATGTGTATATATTATGAAATTTGTATTGGAATGAGTAAATTCTTGGGTTAGGTATATTTGAATTTTGTGCCAAACAGAAATATTCATTTTCATCATCATCATCGTCAGACCACAGATGCTACCACTGCAGGGGCACCTATTTTTTATATTCAAGACATAATCTACCAGATTCTATGTGCAGATGTCCACACTATGTTTTCCTGAATTTTTTTTTAAACAGTGGCGAATAATACACAGAAAGATTTAAAAAATTATTTCTTCCTGATCGCCTGATCCCTAACTTTCAACTTCTACTATTATAAGGTTCAAACCACTGAGCCACCTCAGCCAAAATAAAATTCTTACTAACCACCCATATAAACAACCATATAAACAGTGTATTTATTATTGTTGCTTTCACACAAACTGAATTTAAAAGATACATTTTAAATTAAAACTGCAACATTTAGTTGTACATTTTACTATAATGAACATTACATCCGTTCGCTATGTTTTTCGTAGACCAATATCCGGCCAATATGCTCTAAATGGACGTAAGGGACAATATTTGCTTTTGAATTTCCCTGTATTTAATTGCACATCAACGTGATATTAAATTTAGAATGTGAAATTACAGTATGAATACCTGGAAATGTGTAAATACAGTTTATATTCTATAAATGAGAACTCGACTGAAATGGAAATTGTTAAATAAATTGTTTTACATAGTTTCGTTTACGGAAAATATTTTTTTTAATTGTTGCTATGAGGGTGAATAAATGATGATGATGATGATAAAATTTTTGCGAACAATGGTGACTGAATAGCTGAGGTTTTTGAGTAGTAAAACATTTTTGTTTGAAGTACATACAAGGTTTTATAGTACACTAGGGTGCAGAGTTCGTTTGCTCATTATCTCTACCACGCTGGTCCGGTGAAGAAAAGCATCGTGAGAAATATTGCCTGAATTAGTATTTAAAAACAAAACTTTCTGTTACAATCTAAATTTGCCTGGCGTGACGTATTAGAATCCGTACGTTTCCATAAGAGGTTATGTATGTTATATGATTACGACGAAAATCATTTTGATGATATTTCTTTCTCCCACTGACTGGTATCTCCGATCTCATGCCGGTGAAGTACCGTATATGTGAGAACATTCGTACAAATACGCTTACTTATATGCGTAGGACACTTGCCAATGTTTTCAATACATGAGCGCAAACATTCGTGCATAGTACGGATAGTGAATAGTGGCTCGCAGAGACATAAACTATTTAAACATACGGCAAAGCTATTAAAATCCTATATCCTTCTTAGATCAGTTAAATTGTGTAATATTTTAGTAGGGATCTTCAGTTTTCCGAGGGGGGTCGCGGACGCATTCCAACAAGCACCCGTGGCCCCTTCACTTATGTGGCTTGACGCAACACAGTGGGGTTTTAGTCGGTAGGAATCCGACATAACCCACGACCTCTTCCCCGGGGGCCGTGGGTATCTATGCAAGATTTCCCCACTATAAAAAAAAAAAATCTCTTCGGGATCTTCAGTTTTACAAAGAGTTTAAATGTCGTAAAACCAAAGTGCCAACTTACCGCTACCTTCTTGACCAAGCTTCACATATATTAAATTTAATTTCAAAACACTTACGTTATTTATTTTATTTTTTAGAGAATTTTTAACATTGAACTATCTCATATCGATCGCGGAGTCACAGAGGCCAGGGCTTAGGGGCTTTGACATTAATGGGGGTGGAAAAATAAATCCATAAAAATAATATATGGATGATAAAAGTAAGCTATTTCGAAAGTCATTTTATCAACCGGCTTCAAAAAAACGTTGGTTCCCAATTCATGTACCAGTCGCGAAACTGAGGTTGTACCTCAGTACGCGACTGGGTGAACCGATTTTTATGATGTTTTTTATTTGAAAGCTGGTGCCTTCCGTCTGATAATTTGAAGGCAGTTAAATATTATTGATAAAAACAATAATTTCTGAACCATTTGAAATATACAAATAAATATTTTAGGTAATACATATAGTATATATACTCTGCATATTAGGCTTACACCTTTTCTTTAACCAGTTAGTCCTAAACATGACGAACTCGTGTTAATATGCATTGGGCATGCTGAAGACGTCACGTAGGGAATAATTCCGTTCATTCACCATTAGTTACACCGTAATAAGTAGATACAGTATGATATATGTTGGGACACTTTACGTGTTAAACGACGAATGACCGAAAAACTTTATACTACTCAGAAATTTACGACCGCTTGCACCTTCATTAATACTGTTTTATATTTATTACTAAATAGCCGAGTGAACTTCATATAATCTACTTATAACATGTATTTGTAAAATTATTTTACCATTACTTATAATTTAATATTATTTATAAACTAACTCCTCTCTTTTTATATTTTTTCTCACAACCATCAAAATCAAAATTAGCCATATCTGTCCAGTCGTTATCAAAGATTCAGTGTAGAAATGTATGTAGGATTACTCAATTACAATACTTGAACAATAATAAATGTGGTCGGCACTTTTTTTTGTTAATTATAACAATAATTTATTTGATAAACGTTTGTGATTGAAATATACATATACGAAATATAGTAGTCCGTAAAACATAGTTAATAATGACAAATTTGATAATCCCTACGATTTTTGTGTATCTAGTTTGTAAGTGGGCTCAAAGTGTATCACCAATATTTCAAGATAAATCAAATAAAAAAAGAAAAGAAGCAATTATATAAGAATACATTACTCACCGTATGCTCCACAATGATGAAATGTTATTCCAAACTTAATGTTGTGCGTAACGTTGCTTTCAAGCAATATCTTCGTATCCTAATTAAAGCACCTATGGAAGAATAATCATAATTAAAATCAAATAATGTTGGTAGGAATTTTCACTTCTTCGCTTATTTTGTTACCGGAGAAACTTAAGCAAAAATACAAAGCATCTGGAGACATCACGTGGAAATTGGAATATCGGTCAGTGTTATCAATATCACGCTTTAATGATCTTCACCTGTTTTTCTGTATGTTTTTGCATAACCTGCTCCTTTTGACTCTATTTTGAACCACTTTAAACTTTGTACACTTATCAAGGATGAGACAATTTCATAAGCTTATCTATTATCCCGAAGCAACAACAAAAAATAAAAAGTGTAGTTAAAAAACTATAAAGCCTACTCATTACAACTCTTTTTAATTATGAAATCAAAAGTAGAAAATAAATCCTTAATCTGGTTACATAATATGATTGTGAAAAAATGGAAGACGTTTTTCAAGATTCCATACATGATATGGAATACACAGTTGTTTAAATTTCATCTTCTTTGCTCGACTTCTCTAGCGCGTCAACTCTTGATCTATGGTGCAGCAATTAGCATGCTAACCATTTATCTTGGGTACCTACTACTTCTCCGACTATAATATATCTTCGTTAAGAATGTTTTATTTGCCTAAGCATAATAACTGTTCTAAAATTTAAAACCTTACAAATCTAGTTAGTGTTAAAACAAAGCTTCAAAAATTATTTCCGAACCGCCGCAAAATGAGCTAAACTGCATTAATGAGCTCCCACGTAAGCTGTTGATTTAATCGACCGCTTTAGGGTTAAACCCATGGGATTTTTGCATCTGCGGTGTTTTTCACAAAAAGTCTTAATACATATTGAAAAAGACAGAAGTTTTTACGACATAATATTTTTGATATAAGTATGCTTATATACGTTTGGCACAAACGTAAATTATTTATATTTTTATTGTATTAACGTAAAACTGTAATCCGTCGAAAATAGGTGATATATTAGTTACAATTTAACATGATTTTTTGTAAATCTAACGCGAATACGAGACAATTATTAATTATGAAGACATTAGTATAATATTTATATATTAATTTATACCAATACGACACGGCCTCTGCTTTAAAGATCGATAAATTGAGAGAAAGATTATCGCATACAAGTTCCAATTAATGAGAAGAAGCTTATATCAAATTTCGTTACAAGTAAATGTTGACAACCACTCTCATTCCTTATTATCCTTTCATTCCTTAATCACTAGCGCCATCTGGTTCTCACCATCTCTGTTTAGGGCAAACTGCTGAATATACAACCTTTTTTCTATTTATTTGAGTGCTCAATTAGTCACACAATACAAATAATAGTGTTCCTACTACTACTGCTATTGTTATATTTGTTTGTTTGTTGAGTTATCTATGCTATTCAGATTGTTCAATGCATGGTTAAAACTTATCCACTCAATAAAATATTAGATACATCACCAGTATACCTGTTAAATGTCAAAAAAATGAACACATTTTGATATTGTTTAATCCGATGTCATATATGTATTAAGTAGTATGTATAATGTATATACATATACGCTTTGAATATAGTCACCCCAGTTTCCTCTTTCGATTTACATCGATCAATACATATATAATTTCGGTTACAATATATAAATTCAGTTTAATTAACAACCGTCCATCAGAAATGCCAGGTTTATAATAGAAAACAATTTCGTGCAATTTTAATCAAAACATGCTTGTCTCCATTGCTACAAGCTTTTAAAATTAATTGAATTTCTCCAAAATATGAGAGAATTTATGCAGTTAATTCAATATGTAACATAGGTATGACGCTGTGTTGATTACTGCGCGTTCCATCTGAAAGGATTGTACGGTTTGATTAAATCGACTTTTACGAATTCCGCCGTTTCTTTGTTCATTATTTTGCAATCGAACATCCAACAGACTTCGTTTTTTTCATACCTACAAAGGTACGATTCCAATACAGGGACATTTTATTAGCAAAGAAGCTTTGACAATTACTGCTCCGTACTGAACCACTTTTTAATTGCTAACTATTGCTCACAACGTACTTTTTCATTATGCTACACGTTCATATTATGAACTAGCTTTCCGCCCGCGGCTTTTCCTTCATACGCAAAGGAAAAGATAGACAGTCCCGTAGTTTCCTCACAGAGTTCCGATCCCATGGAATTTTCGGGACAAAACCTGTCCTGCGTCTTATTTCGGGATTCAATTCGGCAGTCCAAATCGACTCAGCCTTAGATTAGAGCAAGCAAAGAAAAAAAATTAAGTTTTATTTATTATATGATGTGCAAGGTTCTTTCTTATATTTATATCCTATTTGTTATGTTTTCATTTGTAATGTGATAATAGAAATGTAAATTAGATATTAGTTTATTATTATATATTATTAGATATAGCTATTTTATCCGTTATAGTAAATTGAGATTTTTTTAGTAGGTAGATATCAGGGCTGTGGGCACTGCTATAAATATGTCAAAACAGAACAATAAACGAACAGAAAGATTTCATTTCTTAGAAAGAAATAGCAGCAGGTATCTATTATCACTAAAGAAGAAAGAATATTGAATTATATCAAACGAATTCCACCTCTTATGTAAAATATACCGAAAGTGATTGGTATGAAAATAATAATAATATGAGCTATGTACGCGAATCCCTCTCAAATTACGCTAATGTATGTTAGGTATATATTGAACGAAAATACTGAAGCATATTTTATATATATAGGGGTTAAATATAAATATGTTCTTACTTCTTACTTACAATTTTCACCTTATAACTACTTTTTTTTTCAAAGAAGCTAAAGTTATATACGAAAAGTAATGAGCGACAAATAATTTAAACTAACTAAAACAACTAATTTTATTATTAATTTAAAAACATGGTCATCTTTATTTGTACGATCAACATGTGATAGCTAATATCACACGGTTACACGGCGTAGACTGTTTTATGAAAGCTCTGTAGAAAATTTAAGATTGCATCTCATTAATTACTCATAGGTATATCGGCAATGATCATTATTTTACTAAACGCGCAGACATACGGTTCAAATTTGTTAAAACGCTGCAACAAATAGTGAAGTTTTATTTTTGTTGCTTCCTTTATTATCTTGTTTATGAGACTTGTCGCATAAATTTCTAGCAGCCAGATGTTGATCCATCTTTGCGCAGTTTTTAGAATAAGAATTGTTTAATTTCATGAAAATAAATCCTTTTTGTTTGTAATCCTGAATAGCTAAAAGTAAAAAAGTGATGGCGTCATATCACAGAATACTTAATAGTACTTACCACAGATAACATAATACTATACTAGGTACTATTTCACTTATGCTTTAGATATTTTCGATTGAAAAATTGCGTGTCTAAGAATTAAATATGACAATGTAGTATCTATAAAAGTAGGTATGTATAATAGATCGTATAGTAAAGTAATAAAGATAGATAGGTATGTATTAATTACTAAACGCAATTATGTAAGGATAAAGTTTTTTGCCTTAATTTTACCATAATATACTTAATGAATAACAATTAGAATGTACTTAAATATTTATAAGATTTGTTCGTAATAATTTAAAACGTATTAAATACCAATAATGTAACAAATTTTCATTTCATATTCACTGCAAAATAAAATTACCAATATGATCATAAAACGGCGCATTCAATGGAATTCTGTACGGTGTCACTAATTTTTATGCACTCAACGGGACATTTTATGAGTATCACCACGTAATTGCTTTGTGTTGTTATAAAGCGACCTTCCACTGGTATTACGAAAGTGTTTTAAGGGATGATTCTATTTTTATATTCAATGTGAAATTGATTCTGCAAGCTTTTGATATATTCTTGTATTAAGTTTATGCGCAAAACACTAGTAGGTTTATACCTACGGTCTCCTTCAAAAAACAAGCTAATTTCTACATGAGATATTGATTTGGATTCTTACTATATTTTTCCTTTTTTTTTAATCGTAAATTATACAGGCTCTTTACATTATTATATTAAAGGCTACTGTTAGCGTTAATTGTTATGCGAAGTAAGAACTATTTTGAATTTTATTTAAATCCAACGAATTAACAATACATAGTCATATTTGAATAGTGACAATTTTATATTATTGTTTGCATATGCAATGACATCATAAATAATAATTTCTATTATTTTTCAATTAATAATTTCTAACGCACGACTGGTTTTAAATCTATCAAGTATTTTCTTTTTTCTTCGCAAATATTTCAATTTAGTGAACAAACAGGAGTTAGGACACACGTGGGTAGTAACTGTGCATAAGCTAATAAAACCGTAGGTGGAGTAAATAACCGTAGTGTGTAAGTGTAAGTGTTATTTGAAACTAGCCACTTTCCCCGGGATAAATACGTCTATGCCACTTCTGAATAAGTTTGATATATTTTACAAAAACAATATTCATGGTCGCATAATTAGGTACCTACTGCCGATTAACCATTACAAACATATAAAGAAACTTTACCTCTTTATAGTATTTGTAGGTATAGATTTATTATTACGAATATTCGAGTCCTTTACTATTACTACATACGGGAGTTGCAACAAAACTCAGACTTCAGAGCAGTAATGCAAGGGGTGAAAGTGGGAGTGGGTGGCTGCAGTAAACTATAAATCGTACGTTACAGACATGAACGGCAATGATCATACGGATTAAATTATTATACGCATAGCTATTAGCTTTTGGTGAGTGGAAACACTAATTTTGTAAAATTAAATCATTTTATTTATCTGGAGTTAGAAGCTATAGCTATACAACATACATTAAAATATATTTGAAAAAATATAACCGTATAACGTAAACTTTGGCAGTAATATGTTATTTTACTGACGTAATTAAACACTTAAATTAAATTAATATAAAATAAAATAACCACTTACCTCGATTGCAGTTTTTCACTAAATTCATGCGGTGATAATAAACAAACCGCGATGACATAAATCCAATCAACTCGTATAAAAATATGTTTATAAAATCACTAAACGTCCAATAAGACACCACAAAAATATTTATCATGCAATTTAATATTAAATTTTATCAAAAAATTGTGCGTTAACATTGAAGCCGGCGTTTATGATTATTATACATCTACCGACTTTTAATAATGTAAATAGGCATATTTTTTTAAGTTATTTGTGATTCTTAGCGCCTACTCTATTTGTGAAGGTTAAGTCAGTACTGAGAACGTTGTCACTTTCATGGGGTATCAGATCGAAATAAGAGGGACGCAGACAAAAGACTTGTTAGGCAAAACATAAAACCCAACTTTTTTAGAGTAGCTGTTTATTGTTAGGGCGTGGTGGGTGAGTGCATGGTGTGGGTATGAAGCTGCGCCCCTGTCTTGGAAAAATTTCTGCGCAGCGATTAACACGATCTTCACGGCGGGCTTGGCGACAGTCAGCCGGCCAAATGACGTTATCAAGTTTATAATGACAACCACATACTTGATTACACTTATAGACTTTTTTATATTAATTTAAATGTAACGTTCAATTTTAAGATTTTCTTAAGAAATGCATCCAATCAGTCAGTCGTAGCGTTTATAAAATTATTTATAATTAAATTATGAAAGGCTTGGTATTTATTGTACGGGACTTTCATTCTGAACAAATAACGATATAAGAGTTATATCTTATCGATGATATTATATGACATGCGTACGCAAAGGCGCGCTCCTGCGATGTATAAACGCAGTTAATAATACTCATTTTTTAAATATATGTATTTTTTTAGCTTCAAAATATAGCATTAAAATATCGTATTGTAGAATAATAAACATATGTGATGAGCTTTTAAAAATAAGACAAACATTGACGCCTAGGAAAAAGCTTTTAGCTTAGATTTTGTTTAATGTGGAAGTCGAGTATGCTTCAGCACGCATTGGGACAGCTCGTACCAGGGAAACTACCTCATCCCCATAAAAGATCGGAGTGAAAAAGTACTTCAGTAAATAGCACTTCCTTCCCAGTCCATTCCTTCATTTCCATCGAACTCTGCAAATGTTGTTGATGGTGGTATCCGTTTACCATCGAGTGTACTCCTAGGTAGTACATGTACAATGTTCCTATTACATACGTACCACGAAACTGCATTATAGGTAATTTACAATTGTAACTGCCCGTTACACTCATTTAAACACGGATTCCTAAAACGATCCATATGAAATTCTACTGTATCAAGTTAAGACGTCTATACTTTGAGACAAAATTGAAATTACAATATATATCATAAGTATATTATGTTTCTTTTAAGTAGATACAAAAAAAAAATCGCTGTACGACGCACGTTGTCGAATGAAATTTTTAACATAATGGAATTGTTATTTATGTGTAGCTAAATATTTGCGTTGATGGCCATTTGTAAATTAAATTCGTCAGTATTTCGAGATTTGGATTTTATGCTTCAAACATTGTCAAATGATTTTCGCAGAAATGTATTTCAATAATGCGGTTGTCACAGGCCGCAGCTATTTTACTCGGAAACTTTTAGCACTAAAATGAATTTGAAAGGTTGATGCAGGTGGGTGGTGTGAATATTTTTGTGTTAAATAAATTCAGACACGTGCCGTGGAAATATGAAAAGTATTTGCGGATCTTCCGGGAAACATCATTAGGATATGCGAAAATAAAACTTAAAAATAAGGCATTTTTGTGCGATATTTTTCTTCTCATCAAAAAAACCAATTTGCGATGCAGTTACGGTTTTCTTAGTACGTAACTTAATCGTTATAAATTAAACTTAATGTATATTTCAATGCACATTAAGTTTCATTTATAGCTATTAATGTTCAATTCGTAAAGAGGGCTAATCTTTTTTCGTATCGGTTTATCTCAAAAACCACAGGTCAGTTCTTTGCCATGAATATTATGTTATACATAATATCACACATAACATAGTATGTAAATTTGACATGATTACTACACAGTTACTTGCTTTTCTTGCAGAAACAGTTTACCAAACCGGTGGTAAGTGGAAAAACTAAAGTTTAATATAATAATTAAATCAATAAATGGTTGATATATTGATTCAATTATTATATTAATGTTTGTGTAAGGTTGACTTTAATTAGGCACCTATAATGAATGATTCATTTGAAAATATACAATTCGTTATAGTCATATTCCTACTTACTTATATAAAATAAATGCACAGAAAGGTGTATCAAACTATAATATAATAATTGTATTATAATAATTCTGTTATTTAATTATTACGACATTAATCAGGGTAATAAAATAAACCCATGAAATAATGAAGTTTATCGTCATCGTGCAAAGTTTAAATTAAATGTCTGTTTAAAGTGGGTCATAGGCGTCGGTTATATACAAACAGACAAACATACAAGCGAAGTGAATCTATGTGTGTTAATATTCATGCTTGAATAGGTATCTACCTGTATATAGTATAAATTCGGGAATGGCTTCGACTGTTACTTGCAGGCTATGTTTGATTCGGTGACCGAAATTTGATTTACGCATACATGTGACAACATCAAACATACGACATTGTATAAGGTGTAAGGGATGAACGTTTGTATGCGTTGTACGTGAAGTGCATGTGAATTAGGACAGTGGACGGAAGGCTGATACATACTACAAATACTATATACATATGTGTCATACGTGGTTTATATGTTATGTTTATTTGGAACTGTATAATTCTCTCATTATCATATATGCTATTAACTACAATTTTTAACAACAGTTATTATCCTTAACTTGAGCGTTAATAAACGTGTCCCTGATGCGTTACATAAAATTAGGCGTTAAGCCTTAGAACAAATTGATCAATTACGACATGTCTGAAAACATCTTCAACATTTTTTCTTTCTTATTTATTATTCTATTTATTTATCATCATTATTTTTTGAGATTTTTTGCACGAGCAATTCATTGTCTCATTTTGCAAGTTATAAGCATGAAAAAGGATGAGACCGTTATATCGATATATTTTAAAGTTTTGTTTAGACGGGGTTAGATTTGGAAGACGTGAAATCTATATGCAATCAAAATTTCAAAAAACGTTTTAGTCGTAGGTAATGAAGATGTCATAGAATCGGTCAAGTGAAAGTTAGACTCGCTTATCGAGGGTTCCATATTGACCATGATTTCGACCATTCAAGTATCTTGTTTAAATTTCAGTTTGATATCATTTACAGTTTCTGAGAAAAAGTTGCCAGCAAAGCCTCGGTTTCATATCTATGTTTTCGCGATTTTTATATTTACAGTCACTATGTGTACTTGCTTTTTGTCAAACTTCATGTTTCTTGGTATCCCGCGGCTTCCCACAACATTGAAATTATTTTATAAAATCAAACAGAAACTACAGATTTCTGTGTAAAATTGTCAGTGTTCATTAAGTGTCAAACGTTTCATACATTGTGCAATCTTCATTTTCAGTTTGGCATTTGGTTTATTTTACCATTAACAATTTTGTAATAGTTAATAATATAGTATGTTCTTGTGTTTGATTTTACGCGAGCATTACATTTAGAAATTAAAAAATTTTAACGGATTTTTTAATTTCCAAATGGCTAATAATAATCAAATGATAACATTATCTTGGATGCAATAATTATGGTATCAACCAATGGTGATACTTTTGAAAATACGTCCTATAGACGCAAAAGGCATCGCCGAACGGTCGTGGGTTGATCCGTCATGATATATACAAAGGCGAGCGTCATGTACTCTCCTCTAATAACATAGGATTCATAAAAGCTCTAAAAAACGCCAAATTTATTTTTTGCGAGCTTCGCCAATCGGCGCTGAAACGTTGAGGGATTCGCGGATTAATAAATGCGATATCCCCGGGATCCCCTTTTGCGGGATTGCAATTTGAAATAAAAATCCTCAGATCTAAATCAACGGGGAGTACCCTATAGGTTTTGATATTGAGATATTGCCAAAACACGATGAAAGTTAGCGTCGCGTGAATTTTGGTGTCAGATATTCGTTAATTAATAATGTGGTAATAGTTTCGTACCGGGGATTGCTATACAATTTTTCACTACTATAGAGTTATAAAGGCTAGAGTATTTGGCCATTCCATTAGTTTTTAAACGACAATTTCATTCTTATAATATTCTTTCTTCTCCTTCAGGTACTTTATTTTTACCGAAAACGTTAATAAAATACAAGTCAAGTACCTACGGGGCTACACAAATATCTTATATCTTTAAACGAGCAATTCTTGTATATATATACATATATATAATTGGAATCTCGGAATCGGCTTCAACGATTTTCATGAAATTTAGTATATAGGGGGTTTCGGGGGCGATAAATCGATCTAGCTAGGAATCTTTTTTAGAAAATGTCATATTCGTGTTTTATCGACTTAAACTTACTGTTTTAACAAATAGGAGGCGTTTGAGTAATCCCAATTTGTTATGACTCTTCCTGACATCTATTGGCGAATAATAATACTATTTTTTGGCGAATAATTAAAGTTAAAACAAAAAAAAAAATACTGAGAAAAGCTCGGTCATCCAGGTACTATAATATTTATAGTTACTAAACGAGAAACTACATTAGGTATTGAAGTAATTTAATTACATCATGAATAAGGTACCGATGACAATATGTAAAAATTTAAATGTACTTTATATGTTCATAATAAAATCAAAGTAGCAAATACAATTGATAGCTAAATTTTAAAGCTCGAATCCTACATTTGTATGTAGGATTAAAAAATTGCTGCGATGATAAAATAGTACCTATTTGTAATGATACTAAAAGTAGTACTTTTAGTATGTTGTAAACTGGCAAATGTGGGATTTGGTGTTCATTATTTATTATTAAATATGTCTTTGCCACGTTTTGACGCATTCTTCGTCCATCGACCTCCTCCTGTTCTCCTGTGTGGTATTGCCTTCTTCAAAATTGGACAGCTGATTGTCAAAATATCTCTATAATCTTGCAATTACTATAATAAATCATTTATATTAATTTGTAAATGCTTTTCGATTACGTTCTAGATATTACATGATATTTTACAAAAATTGCTATTCGGATTCGTTTTCTCGTTTTTTCGAACATAATAATTCTTTATAAGTGGCATCCAAAGAAAAGACCTAAGGATAAAATTTGTGTGCAATATAAAAAAACATTAACAATATTAGTAAATTAGATAATAAGTAATACTAGGTACCTTTATATAAGAGTGTAGGAGTTATATACTGTTTATTATTACGTTTTTCTCGTATAAGAATAATTTTCCGTAAGCATCTATCTTTACAGTTTATCGGATATTGGTTCTACCAAGACAGCAGGGATAAATTTATTGGTAAGATTAATACCTTATCTACCATTAAACCGAAATTTTAATCAAATTAATAATAATAAGGTTTTTAAAAATGTGATATTTGGTGCATTATTTTCTTAAAATTAAAAATGCTGCATTAATATTGTGGTAATAGTTTTTTCGGTATAAATTAAAAAATATATATTATTATAAATTTTTTTTGTTGCTTTTATTGGGGTCAAATTTTTTTTACGATAAATACAAAACGAATCGGTACACCTTTTTTAAGGTACTGTGGTCAAAATATTTGTTACCTACTGTCATGCTGTGTCAAAACTCAAATCACAAATGTCATTGTCAGAATTCAACAATGCTCACGGAGTGAAATGTGTTTTCAATAACCATGTATAAAATTTATTATATTTTAAGACCTGAATTAATTAGATGACTAAAAAATAGCTGTAAACCTAGTAAGTTACATAAATTCATGGCGACAGTGTGACCTTGAACAAGCTCGCGTTAGCCGGTGCGATTGATTCAACCCGCACACCGGAGCCCCCTGCCGATGCGCTCTCCGCTCAGGATTCATGTTATTTTTCCAGCGTCACTCCGCTGCTAACAGCCGACTGCATAGGTCGCTCACTTGTCGCGTTGATCATAATATTTACGTCTGTGAGGTAATTTTTTTTTTATTCAAATTTTTCATGTATAATACAAAAGTGAAACTGTGATAACTATTGTAGTATAATAAAATGGTTTTGTTTACAATTGAAGTTTATTGTAACTTTAAAACATAGGTTTTTAAAAAGTTTGAAAAAATTATTTTTTAATTAAATATTAACAATTCAAAGGAACCGTAAGCAACATGGTTGAAATGTGGAAAGTCATCATGAAACCAGGGCTCTCTATGCAATTGGTGAATTTGGCTATTATAGGAGTGTGCCTGGTTTCAAAGGTCCCTCAGATCTCCAACTTGCAAAACCGACGGCCAAGTGAGATTAAAGCAGTGAGTGCCCATGGTATCATCATGGAAATTGTTGGGTATGTACAAAGAATTCATAATTAAATAAAAAATAAAAAAATTAAGTATGTATAAAACTGATTAACTTGCATAGAATTTTTTCAACATAATTGTGTATTTTTTAGATATACTATAATGTCTATGTACAACTACAAAAATGACTACAACGTTTTGACTTACCTGGAGTACCCAGCTATTTTAGTCCAGGCCTACTTCATGTTATTCTATGTGTTGAGGGCCAAAAATCAACACAACAGCATGATTATACCACCTGTGACTGTGCTATATGCTGTTTCCATTATTCTCTTTATGACTGAAGTCATCCCGAAGGAAGTTCTCAACTTCATTGTGGTATGTAGTTATTCTGTTTTCAAAACTCTTATTTCAATATAATATAATGTGTCATGAAATCTTCTAACTAATGATATTTTTCAGCCGATATGTACACCTCTGAGTGGATTCGCTAAAGTTTGCTATATTATTAGCATTGTTCAGACCAAAAATGCTGAAGCTGTGTCTTGGGAAACTTGGGCTATGTCGGTGTTAACTAATGGAGGTAAGTACTTAATATTGAGCTATGCAAATTGTTATCTCAGAAATATATGAAATGCTTCTCTGTGTTTGAGTATCTTTATTGCTAATTGTATTTGCTATTTGTATATATATTTAAATTTCCTGCGAATTTTCTGCAAATCAAGGTTATTTATGAAATTAAATTTACGATAAATATTTGTATATGTATTTATAAATTTATTTCATATGAAAAACACGTTTTTATTGCTGGTAATGGCAAAATATTACCAATTATCTAAATTGCGTATGTATTATATTGCGTAATTTTTAAACATTATGTTACGATCAAATATCAAGATCACTAGCATCATAGATACCTGTAAATCTTATAACTTCTATGCATGGTCTAAATTATCTGTAGGAAGTAGGCGATTGAGGCGTCGTCATTACATTCGTCATTTTATAATGTCTACAGTACAAGCGAGTCCTGACTTGACGTCAAATATATATAAATATATGTAAAGGATATATTGATCCCTATTCTTAAAGCAAATCGCTTCTTGCTAAGTCGTAAATCTGCATACGCAACACAATCACATTTAAGCTATTAAACGCCTTAAGTATATCACAAAGGATAATATATCAAACGAAACAAATCCGCCCCGGCTTCGTCTGTAAAATATACACAGCCTTCAGCATTCAGGGATCGCATGCAAATGCAATGGTGAAAGAATTCTTAAAATCGGTTCAGTTGATCCAGAGATTTGCTCCTACAACGTCACAAACTTTACCTTTTTTGATGTATAGAATATCCTTTATAAATATCATGGCCGCACAAGTTGTGGAGAAATTCATAAATTTTCTTAGCAGATAGAACGTCGTGAACATTTGTTAAAATTTCACATGATATATCAGACTCGGCTCGGCTGAATACCGTTTATGAATCAGTCATCAAGTGTCCCTTCTGGATGTGTAGATAGTTGGTATAGGCGATAACTTATTTAAATGAATTGAACGATTTATTCCTTGGGCTATATAGAGCGATCTCGTGAATCGTGAATTTTATCCCTGCGTAACATATATCGAGCTGCAATGCTCCACAAACTAGTCTCTTTTTGGATTGATTATATGGGATTTATATTTTTTAAATTATACGATTATTATTTAATGATACCAGTTTAAATGTATCAAAAAGTATAAAATCCTAGTTAGAAGTTTTGAAAGCTATCGGCTCGGCAAGTAGCTTGTGAATTAGGCCACTGATTTGGAACATAACAAATCCATTGCACTTATACCTTGGCAAAGTATTGCGGTACAACCGAAAAAAATATCCGTTGCGTGTATTTCATCCTTTAAATAATCAATCACGCGTTGTCGTATCGTATTTGACTCATTATTTTGTCTTCGTACATTGCTACGCAACAGCATACATGGCTAAAATGTAATCTGAAAATGCAAAGCGAAACATCGACGGAAAAGCAAATCTCAAATGTTTTTATTTTTAGCCCGCTTGTTCTGCGTTTACGTGGATTCTGGTGACATGAATCTGCTGTTGAACTATTTTGTCTCCGTCATACTGAGCGCTGGGGTCCTTGCAACCGCCATATACTTTCAACTGAATCCAGCTCCTCGCCCTGTGATTTGCACCCGCCGCCGTGAGCCATCTGTCCGCCGCCATTATCACATGGAATAAATTAAATATTCGATGATCGGAAAATATGTAACTGACCCTAGCGTGACAACAAAAAAAAAATAGTTGATATTATATCATATAATAGAATATAATTGACAGTTCTCATTCTCTGCTTAGGTAGTATATTATATTGTCGTAGCGCAAATATAGATTTAATTATGTTTTGCTCAAACAAAAAAGACAATCTTGATATTTTTTTATTTTTCCCTAATTAACAAAAAAAAAAAAAAATTTGGTATGTCTGTAATTGTTTTTACAATTGTTTTGCGTTATCAGTATACACTTAAGACGTGTGTACTGCGTTATATTTACGTATGTTTGTTTTGGGAACATTCTGTTTCTTGTTATATATTCGAGAACTTTTAATATAAGATGATATTATGCATTTAGATATTAATTAAAAATCGTATTTTTTCCTGATGAAATCTTAGACCTAGTCATTTTTAGAATAATATTACTTTTAGGTAATTTTATTACAATGTATTGCATAATTTACTTTTGTTTTTAAGTTCAATCTTATTTATTTTTTCTCTATCATTGTGATCTAAAAAGGATTATAATTACAAAACTATTTTTTTACTATAATAATTTAATGAAAAATAAAAAAAAAATTGTTTTATTGGTAGCCAAAGAAAAAAGTATTTTGAAAACATGGAATGTTCTATATTTATGTACTACATATTCATAAAATATATTTACAAAATAATATATTTCTCTTAAATATTCGTCAATATGTCGATTGTTGCAAATGTAGAATTAAAATGAAATAAACTATGAATAAATTAATTGCGTTTTATTTCAACCTACTCCTCCATCTTCTCCTTAATATAATTTCTTAAATGATAAAGACTAAACAATAATAACAGGGCTATTGGGCATGACTATTAGTTCTTTATAACTACATACTAGCTTTTCTCTCTGGTTACGACTAGATAGAATGTTTTGTATTTTTTCAACAGTTATTATCCTAAAGCAATGAATAGCACATCCAAAAAAACAATAACCGTTCATCACAATCTATTTAGCTGTTTTTGAGTTATGGTAAGAGCTTCAAAGATTGGAAGTTCTTTTGTATTATAATATACATATTAGCGTTAAAACAAGTTTTCGTTAGAAATCGTCGTTTAGAAGCAAGTAGTGTTAGCTATAAACCAAAGTTCGTTATAAAGGGCAACGGTAACGGTTTATATGTTACAAACATATAGATTATATGTTTTGATTTCGTCTAAAAATATGTGTTCTTCAATAAAAAATCTAATCATCCATTGATTTCAACTCTTTGAATTTTTGTAATATGCGTTGTCCGGGCGATAAATTCACATACGTAGATGATTTTATAGTCAACAATTGGGATCGGTTTGAAAGGTTTTTATTGCGAAGTACCCTTTTAGATCTCAAACTTTCCTTTGACGAATATTTAACTTTGCTCATCAATAATCTTGAACAAAGGTGTCTCGGGGAGCTATCTAAAGACGATGATGACGTTATTTTTGTTCCGGGTGATGTAATGTTCGAGCCGTGTTTGGGAGAACTGACATAGGAAGGTTCGCATCGAAACACTTCATGGGACGGTTCAGGGGCTGGAGATTTAGCATCTGGTAAAGCAGGCAATACCTCGGGCTCAGTTGCTGTCCCTTCATCCACGGCGGAAAATTCGTCGTTGTTAATTTCCATTAAACCATCCGGTTCTTGGGCTGCAAAACTGATCTGACTAGCTAAATGCCTCGCTTTACGTTTCGCTCTAGCTTTAGCTAGTCTAACGGCACTTTTACTTCCCAGTAAGTGCTTATTTTGATCGATATATTTACAAACAGCTTCTGCTTCTTTTTCGGGAGACATATGTGCATCACGGAAAAATCCATATCCGTCGCGAAGATCGTGTATGCCTTCTATTGTAAGCCATACTAATGTAAAAATTATGAGCGATACTGTTGTAAAAACCGCTGTAATAGTAGTTAAATCAGGTCCAGTTAGATCATTCTTAAATTTACCAATAACCCCATACGTTATGATATTTCGCGTTCTTGTATTATAAAAAGAACGGCACGTATAAAAACCTCGTAACTCATTATCTGCTTCTAATGTTAATCTGAGAAGTCTGCCGTCGTCCAGGGATGTAATATTTTTGTCCCTTATTATTTCATTAACATCAGTGTCCAAAAAAAGCCAGTAACTTACTTCTTTTGATGTACTTATTTTTTTGGAATAAAGACAAGTTAAATTGAGCTTGTTTGATTTACCCCACATTAATTCATGATAGGATCCTGAAACACTTGCTGTGCGTGAGGATAATTGCAACAATTTACCTTTATTTCTCTCAATACTGTAATCACGAAGATCCAACAACTCATTGTTAATTTTAAGAGAAGCGATAATTCCAGAAAATGAAGGTATGTCTTCAGGAATCTTGCTTTTAATGTAATGTGGACAACCACCAATATAAAATTCTTCATTACAATTAATTTGTGTCCTTGATTTTTTTTCGCATTTTGTTAAATTTGTTTCATCACCAGAATTACACACTTCTTCATAAATGGTTGAATTTAAATAAAACGACTTTTCACTATCAAGGTTTATGTCTTCTGTCCTTTTACATCTATCATCTGCTAAAAGAATATGAAGTTTCTCGCCCGCGTTGATTGTTGCTTCAATAATATTAGCAGCGGTCTTTTTAGTAAGTGACAAATCTAGCCATTGATGAGGTACACACTCTGACGAGCTAAGTATTTCTGGTTTGCGTTCGCCTAGGTTTAATTTAATTTTAAGCCTTAAATTTTGTAACGAAAGTAAGATCCAATAATCATTTGTGCTATCCAACATAAATAATATCATGCCAGTATCTGTATTTGGCTTTAAAGTTAAATCTAAACGCCAGCTATCTTTACTAGTACTAAAACAAGGTACACGAAGGTAGTAGTCATTTTCTAAATTAATAAAAGCTTCATCAAAATTAGCCCTATCATACGCCATATTAGACGCGAATGATGGGAAAAAATTTGATTTCTGTGTTTGGCGTTCTTTTTCAATTAACATACTCAGTGGAATAAAGTTAAGCATCATTTCTTGAACTGCACCATGAAATCTATTTCCGACAAACATTTTCACATTATTTCTTTCTAACTCAGGATCGCAAGAGAATGAACCTTTAATTGGAACTTGTGCATCATCTATTCTTAGCATAGCTATATCATTAGTTAATGTCACTAGAACTGAATGCCAAGCTGCGGGATCAATTGCAGTTGGTGAACAAAGTCGCGGAATAAAACATGATTTAGATGATCCGCTTACGTCTAAGCATACGTGCCATTTATGCATATTCAGTCGTACTAATGGATTATTTAAAGGACCTTTACGTAACAACGTTCCTGTGGGAGACAATGGCAAAAAACGCATATAAAAATGAAAAAATGTTGAATGCTTCCTTGGAAAATTGTACTGTAACACAGAATCGCCGTTAAATAACGCTATGTTATGAAAGTAAACGTTACATGGATTTAAATGACATGGTCCGACCTCGGTTCTTGAACCGAAGCACTTAGCCCCTCCACCAAAAGGTATGGGCCGTGTACAAGACCTTGATCTAGAACGTTTCCCAGCTCCACAAGATTGCGAACATGGACCCCAACCCCCCCAACCAGACCAACCCCCGTTAAGCTTACAGTTTTTGTTAGAACACACTTCTAGTTGGTCGTATTGTCCGCGACAAAATGTCCCCCATACAAATGATGACATAGATGTATGCTTTTGAAAGCATTGTCTTTTCCGCCGCCGAATACCAATTCCACAGTGTTCTGAACAGTCCGACCATTGACCCCACTCACTCCAAGTGCCACCTGTTGAATACTCAAGAGATGGTTCAACTATCGCACATTGATCACCCTCACATTCTTCATACTGCAATGGAGCACCGGAGCATACAAGGCGAGCGTCTGAAGGAGATGGAGAGTCGCATTTTCTATATCTCCACTGTAATCCCTTCCCGCATAGCGCCCCGCAAGCTGACCAAGGACCCCAATTGCCCCACTGTCCCGTAACGGGGCAACCCAAATTTCGCTTTACACATTGCAAAGCATTCCATAATGGTTCAGCACTTAATTGCCAAGTATTATCTGTTGTTAAAGCTGCTTCAATTGCCTCATATGGGCATTCCCTTATCAGACATTGGTCTAACAAAACAGGAACCGCTTCTAATTGTCGGAGACCAATCATTCTTACTGGATCATTTTTAATTATCTTTCTAAAGTCTGCAATGGTACAATTGGTCAGAAAGCAAGGTTCAATTTCTTGCTCTGGCCCACTACAGGGTAAGCCATCTTTAGATGTAGGTGGATTCACACAAGCTCTGGTTCTCCTTCGATGTCCGGTCTCATCACATAATCCTAGACAAGCAGACCAAGCAGTCCAAGTTGACCAACCTCCATCAACAGGACAGTCAGAATCTATAACAATTCCTAGTTCACATCCAAGTCGCCAGGTCACCAGTTTGTTTTTTTCATAAGGTTTTTTACTTTTAGCGGCACTTAATAATATTACAAGACTACAGAATACGAAAGTACGTGACACTCGTTTTTTCCCACACAAGGGGATATAAAATATGCATTTAATTGGAAATTTCATTCTTTTAAAATTGTAAGCCTATTGAAAAATGTCAATGTGACAATAGTATTGAGTATTGACATTCATCACATTGAACACGATAGAACAATATGTGTGGAATTATCTATAATTTAAATCCTTACTCTCCCAGTTACACTGGACATTGGCGCATGATGGCGTCTCTCTGTTGGGTGAAACCATTAACAAAGAGAAGAAGAAAATGAAATTTGCTTTATTTTTTTTTAATCAATTAGCTGTAAGAAGTAGAAATTCTAGAATTCATGTACTTACCATATATATCATAATATAGTTGGGTTGTGTTTTGATGAAATTTTAAATTGAAATGTGTGTTATGAATGGTATAAAGTGGTACAATATGATGGTATTGGTAAAATAAAATGGTATTTTGAATATCATCCCAATTTGAAAATATTTCAACTCTCACCTTTCTCTTTATTTCTTATAACTACTTATGGCTGGGGTTAACATACTAGAATCACATCAAGAATAACACCCCACAATCAAATATATACTACTATAGCCCTCTATAGGCAGTTCATGCTTACTAAATACTAAATGAAACTTGCATACCGATACTACTTATAACAAGATATGCGGATACTTTACAATTTACATTATAAAAGTTCGAGAGTATTTACATAGATGGCGTTGTTTTTAAAATAAATCTTGTAGGGATTCTGAGAGGTTTATTCAATCTATAAAAGCTCCACGCCCCGGCTCCGTTCGGGCAATGGATCTATTGTACTTTTAAATTATTTATTGTAATTGTCCTCATTTAAATAATCCCAAGGTACAATGATCATTAAATTCCGTATAGACATTGACATCGATAAACGATTTAGCTTTTATTAAACTTTCCGCCCACGGTCTCGTTCGAGCAGACTGCCAAATTTTTTTATTTCGTGGGGTTCCAGAGGGGTTCGATTTCATTCAGTACGATATTTTAGAAAACTCTTATGAAAAAAATCACATATATATATATATATATATATCAAATGGGATATATTTGATATAATATATTTGATTTTTTATCATTCTATGGTTACACATTATATAGGATAGCAACCCATGACCTTTTTTTCAAATAAAAAGCGATTTATGTTATAAGTTAAGCCTTAGAACAATTATAGACTAATTAATATTGGTATATAAGAAAACAATTTTGTATATTTTATGTGATTGACGCACATGCAAATAGGAAAAAAAGCTTACTAACCATTCTTTTGGTGTCTATAAGTACACATACTGCACAGCACATACTCTTGTTAAGAAATATTTAATGTAAAGAAATGGCTTGGTATTTATAGCATATTTAGCTTGTTTGCCATCCGCAAATGGACATGTTATATTGCAGTAAAGGTACAACGTTACTAAATTATTGTGTAGGAATAACGGTCATATTTGACTGAAGGATGATACATAAAATATTTTACTATCTTATGTCTCAAGCAAAAGTTTAGTGCTTCACTTAACTGTGACATATAATCGTTGTTCGTTCTTCTAAAAGAAAATTAAAAATTATTAGCACATTCGCCTTTGTGTACTAAAGATATAGCAAACAATTGCAAAAAATTGCAATGCATCTGTTGTCCGTATATTTGTTACTTTTATTATCTATATTTTTTAATTATTCGCAGAGCAGATCAAAAAACATAAACTTAAGGTGATAACATCGCTCAAACACACTAATATTTAATTAAATCTATTATTTCTGTGTATTATAATTTTAATTATAATTACCATACAAAAATGTATGTGATACTTAGAAACCTTGGTAATAAATTGTATTCATTTCTTTTAATTTAAAAGCATACCAAACAGAAGATTGTTCTCATTTCTTCACTTAAACGTTATGTTCTTTCAATTTACATGTAAAAATATATTCCTTATATTCTAATTTTTAAAAAACGATATAGTACAAACAGCCTGTGCGCAGCACAACCAAGTTGTGGTAAGATTAAATATTCGAAATAATCAAGCAATCAAAAACCGTTATTAAAAACGCGTTTATGTAACAAAAGTAATTTAATAGACATAAGCTTTCAAATATAACATTCCAACAATATTTTCCAAAAAGTAGAAACTTTTAACTTAAACAAAAGCAAAAATAAAGCTATCTTTAGGAATAAATATTAAGCAATTATAATTATATTATTATATATATCCTACAATACCAAAATAAGTAATTGAGCTAAATGAGAGAGTAAAGAGGATGGAAACATAATTGTGAATACTGACATTTATGCATGTATCTTTTTATAATAGCTTTAATACTTTTATATAATAGCTTTGTTGACAAAGATACATATAAGTATATTTTTTTTTTATCAAACAATAGTTATATATACAAATATAAGCATTAAGAACATATAAAAATATTTTCTTTTAACCTGTAAAAGTACAAATCGTAAATGTGCACATATAACAGTGTAGTGATTACACATAACATCAATTTAGGATATCTTAATTTTTTTATGTAAAATTTTAATAAATCAAAACCCAATTTTGTGGATGATTATAAGCAAACAGTATTGGACAATGTAAAAGTAAAGAGTATGAATTTGAGTCAATATTTTGTGATACTTGTAACCATTGCTGAAGCCAGTCCCGCATATTTTGATTTGTTAAATGGCTACCATTTAAACCACGAATGTGACATGCATTTCTTAAAGTGTCTGATCCCAATGTGTCGACACCGCCTTCTCTTATAATTGCCTTATCCATTTCCAATAAAATGAATGCTCTGTATTTTAGTTTTCGCCTTCTAAATACACTTTTTCTTAAACCATGCATTTTTAAAAGATGCCCCTGTAATGTAAAAAATTTGGATGAGGATGTGTTTTTTTTTTCCTTTCAATTGATGGTCATATTTTTCCATATCAATAAAAAAATTAATGAATAATTACCACATGTGCATAAGACAATTGTGCTAAATGATATGGCTCCTTCATAAATAGTTCTTTACATTCTATAATATCATTTGCTGTAGGATGCACTCCAGATCCTAGTAAAGCAATAATTCTCTCCCATTTCTCTTTTATTTTACCGTCTGGAATCAAATCCAATTTATCTTGTAGAGCTCTGAATACTGAACGGTTATATTTCAAGCGTTCCCGCAAATCTTGGACAGAGAATTCTACTCGTTGTTGTATTGACCAAAAATGGGAGCTTAAAAGTTTTCTAGGCCTCAAAAATCTGAAATATGACACAATAGTAAGATATGTGTTTATATAATAAACAAAAAATAATTTTCTATTACATTGGTTACTCACGCTAATGGGAAGATTATATAGTTTCCAAAAGGAATTGCAGATAAAACTAAAACAGGTGTTATTTTCCACATATCAGAAGGCATCTTCTCATAAAGTTCAATGTCTTGACGACTCATATTTGAAAATCCTTGATCCCTTGCAAATTTGATCCTTAAAGATATATATGCTTTAAGATCTCTGAGGAAGTCCTTTATGCCAATACTAAATACTCTGTACATTCTCATAGCTGAAGGAAATCTGGTTTCGAGTACCTTCGTATAGTTTTTGACATAGTCAATATATCGTTGAACAATGTAGGTTCTAAATTTTGCACTCTCACTTTTTATGGCTTTTGTGTGTTTTAATCTTTCGGCCGTGAAGCTGAAATTATTACAAGTAGATATTAATTTAGATAATAATTATACGTCAGATATTGAAATGAAATATTAGTAAATAATCATTAAGTACTTTTCAATACAGACAACAATCAAAATATAATGTAACGTCGTGGAAAATATTGCATATTTAGCATACACTCGTTTGATAATTATCTCTATTACAAAAACAATTTGAGGGTTGTAAACATGTTTACTCACTACTATGATATAAATTATAAATAGTTTGGCTAAAAAAAGCTTACCTGCTTTTATTGATATCCTGATACTTTAAAGCTAATACAGAACTAGAGCGATTGCATTGCAATATTATTCTAGACACTGTAACAATTCTATAGATAGACATCTTATATTTTTGTATTTTTTGAAAGAAATTTTCTCATTATGTACCTACTAATATTATAAATCATACGACAATTTAAATGTCACTCTTTTGTTTTGACATTGATCTTAGGCTTGTCATAAGACTTTGACGGGTCTACACAGCACTAACTTTTTGCACAAATATTTTTGCACGGATATAACATTTGTTGGCTTTTTGTTTAAATGGTTTCTGTATACGTGAAATTTGAGGTACTTGTAAATTGGCGGTTGGAAGTTTGTGTTAATTTGTATTTGGCATCAAAAAGCATTTGCAAACTGCTGCAGTGTGTTATTGGGTAAAACTTTTTTTGGAATCGAAAATAAGAAATTCGGTTGCTGAACCGGGATCATAGATGACGGACCGGTCAAGCGTTGCCACGGTTATGGCGATGACGGGACGGGATAGGGTTCCAAACGATCACTAGACGAGTGGTCAAACGTTTTCATTTTATTTTTTTAATTTCTTTTAGGAAAAAAAGATCTTGGTCAATTCACGTCAAAAATAATAAGTAATAGCATTTATCCTATAGCTTTTAGCAGATACAAAAGTACCTGTTAACGCTTTATAGCTATTTTAAGTATTCGTTGCTGTGATTTAGATATTGTATAAACTGAGTTATGGAATAAAGCAATAGTTTTCAATGTGGGATTATATATATGAACGAGTATAGTTAAAAATTATTATTTTTTTATGAATACAATATTAAATTACATAATATTGTATTCATAAAATCATTCACATTGCACTAATTGTTTGTAGGTACTACTGATACCACCATGGATGGAATAGGTAAATTCTATTGTAGTACCACACTTATAGATACTTTAATGGGCTTTTAAAAATTATATCTTATTAGTTTAATGTTTAATAATTAATCTGTGTGATTTCTAAAGCTTTAGAAAACTAAGACCTAAATACATCGTAATTCCGATTAGCCCATGATTAAATATTATTGGCTATTGATCAATAGCATATTAATTGAATATATAGATAGTCAATGTTAAGAGCCACATAGTGAATAATACAAAAGGAAAATTTCGTATGTGTGCTCTGCTCCGAAGCGACTGACCGGTTTATAATGAAAACTTCTCGATCGATCGACGATCTTCGATAATTCTAACGAAAGGTAAGTAGGTAGTAAATTGCAAATTTTATGCCCCTAAAGGTAATTGTTTCCTAGCAGAAAGACGTTTGTAGCAGAAGTAACAGGTAGCAAGTAAATTGATTGTGCATGCATCCTCATGGGTAGAGTTATTTTTTAAAAGTAAATAAAAACTGTCAATTTAACAATTTCTGTGATCTGTGTAAATTCTGAATAGTTGTAGGTGTCCTTCGTTATATATACGTAAAAAAATTATGAGAAAAGGTTAAAGTTTATTTAATTGAAATAGCTAGATGTAAATTAACAATAAAATGAGTTTAAGGTAAGTACGTTTGTTTTCTTTGTGTATTTGTGCCAAACGTACCTACAACTTTTCCTGGAAAATTTTAAACGTTAATCCAGCAAACGCATTAAAAAAAAATTACATGTCACAGGGGGTTCAGCCTCCCTAATGACATGCGTTTTGCGTTCGCACATAACGCCGGGCACATCGTGTGATCGAATTAGAATTAGAACAGCACAAACAGCGACCCTCCAGAGTTGCACGCTTTATTTTTTTAATACATATATAGCTATCTAAATGGAACAAAAAGCAGTCCGTTTAGTATTTCGTCCAAAATCGGAATCCTCGGAGTCGGATCGTGATGTTCATCGAGTACTTGAAGCCGGCCCACAACTTTAGCTGCACAAGGCAGATGCGACCGCACAAGGGCTCTAGTTTGTAGCCCCGAGGCCTTCTATATAAAAACTTTAAAGTTTCTCTGCGTGTCTGGCTTGTGTCCGTAGGCCTTTTACGCGAGTTTATCAGTATTTACAAAATCCAAATATAACAGACATTATCTAAATTAAACAAGTAACTAAAATATATTAATACCATCGGTTTTTTGAATTTCAACTTTCATCACATTTCAAAATAAAATGTAGTTCGTAATCGAAGCAATAAAATTAGTTTTATGTAGAACATATGCTACATGTACAGCACATGTAGCATATATTCTACACAAAACTAATTTACGATGCAACAATATGTTTCAAGAGGCTTCAATGGAAGATGCTATTTATTTTGAAATTCAGGTTGAGGATTGATGCATTTGCTATAGTTATCGAAGATCTGATCTCCGATACAATGTTGTGAACAGGCGGCGCATAGATTATACACTTATATAGGCGGCAGGCTGATTTCAATTAGGTACTTATGTAGCAATGGGTAATATTATTCAAGGAAGTACATATTTTGAAATATATGATGCAGTAGGAAGTTCTTTGGACATGCCTACAATGGTGATTCTTTGAAAAAACAAATCATTTGCGTTTTAGTAGATAATTTTAATATCTGAAATTTTTGTCTGAAGTATATATTTGATAATACATAGTTTATATTTCACGTTTTCGAAAAAAGTCATTGACCTTTGTCTACACTGATATTATAAAGAGGAAACTTGAATTATAGTATGTTTGTTACGTTTTCACGCAAAAACCACAGGACCACGGCAGGATTTCAAAAATTATTTTACCATTAGAAATTTGCAACTGCACTACTGCACTGACTGACATAGGCTTTATACGTACCGTGGGCGAAGCAGGGGCGAACAGCTAGCAGGAAACATACATTAACATTTTGCTATGTACCTACATATAACATAGAATTTACCACTTGGGTACTCAAAGATATGATGGATGACGTCGGGATTTTAGTGGCCTGTCTTTTTTTCAAACATCATCAGAAGATATGTATCAAATATTCAATTAATATTTTTTACAGAGGGATTACGTTTTATTTTCAGAGTTACGCGATGTTGCTCGCATTGCAAACCCTCCTGTCAGAGTGAATTCAAGCAAGTCGTTAATTTAAAAATTTCAGGACTTTTAATTTATGTTTATAACAACGTAGATCCGGTATGTGTATTGTTAATTGTACATGAACATTTTAGTTTCAAGTGTAGTTATTACCAGTAGCACAGATAATATAATACAACACTCCTTTAGAATGGATATACCATAAGGAATTAAATTGGAAGTTATTCCTATATGAACATGAACAATTTTTATTAACTTTATAGCATATTATATATAATTCTACATTTCAGATAAGTAATGCCGGCGGCAAAAATATACGAAGCGTGGTTATCCACAATATTAGTAACAAAGAGATAAAAAAATTCGACTACGTAGTAGAGCTATGTAAGATATTTTTAATTAATTTGCGCATCGATATGGAAGTGTTTCAAATAATTCTGATGTATAACTATAGGTACTACACACTACCAACCAGTATAAATACATCCTGGAGGTTTTTTTTTCCCACCCGGGTGAGCGCCCGACCGAGTACGGCCTCTCCGGTCCCCTCCTTTCCTGCGACATCCCAAGCCGAGGTTCGCGGTCCCCGATAAGGGGGGACGCCCTTGAGCATGTCGCTACCAGGGTGAACCCTCAGTTCAACCAAGCGTCCGTGCTAAGATGCAGTAGCCCTTCAGGCTAGCATCGATAATTAATCGCCACAAAAAAAAAATAAAACAAAAAAACTTTTTACTAAACGAAGAAAACTATAGGAAAGTATAACGCATACCTACCTACTATTATCACGTTTTTTATTCAGGTCAATACAAAACAAAATGCTACCAATGTCAAAAAACAATACAATGTATCCGCAATTTATTGGATAATGTAAATGTTATAAGGAAAAATGAAGTATTAGCTGTATGTGAACATTGTAAAAAATCTAATTTTAAAAACAAATGTAAGAGATGCTTATATTTATTGGAGAAGTTTATACTGTGTAGAGTAAAACAAAATGAAAGCCGCCTAGATGCGTACAGGACGTGGTGGTGTTCTGTAAAGCATTTGTTGCAATCCTTGGTACAGACTCAGAACATATGCGGAAACAGACTAAGTTTTGATCAATGCTCAGAAATTGAGCTTCAGCAACTTGTTAGCTTAATAAAATCACCGTCGCCTACAACATCTCCTCGTATAGATAATGTTTCGCTTGATGCTGAATTGGAAAAGTCATCGACGAATGCACTTGAAGTAGAAAATAAGCACACATTGCTAGAAATGATGGATGACCTGACTATTTGCAAAGAAGTCACATCTGCAGAGGAGGAAACCCCTTGTATGTGTAGATATTTTGTGGAGCACAAAAAGGATTTTCAACCGAAAGTTTCTTTAGAGATGCCCCTTGTCAAAGATATCCCGTGTCCGCCGTGTACGCAGAAGAAATCATCAACTCCACAAGTATGTATAACAAAAACTATTAAAAAGGTCACGAAAACATCGGCTAAAACGATTTCTGACGATCGTACTATATTGCGATTGATCAAAGAAAGGAAGACTAAAAAGAAACATGCAAAGGCGGATGAAATAAAACTTCCTCAGATTGATAGTCTTCCGGCTCTTCCTCAGAAAAAAAAGCAAGTAGTTCACGAAGATTCAGAAAGTATTTTAGAGTGCGCTCCGGAACATTCTGAACGGAATGAAATGATTCGTGGTACAAAAATAGTACATTTAGATCCAAACTATAAAATGACTAAACCTTCAATTGAACCCTTACTGTTTAGAAAACAATATAATTATGCAATTCCATATGAGGAGCCTCCTCAACAAATAGATGCTACATTATTAGAAGAGAAGGAAATGCCCTCTAAGGTATGTGAACTTAGGTCAAAACTTAAGATAATGTGTTGTGATAGCGAATGGATCCCTCAATCTTTTTATTTGGGTATTCTTGGGTACTCTTAAGTACCTACAAAGTTTTTTATTTTATAGGATACTAAAGGCATAATAAGATACGTGCTTTCAAATAGAGAATTTATAGATAAAGGCTGGACTAAATTGCCGATAATAAAAATAATGCGAAAGGTGAGCTTGGTGGATTTAATTTTTCCTTTTGGGCAAACAGTATAAATAACCATAAATTCCATTTCATTAGATGAATATTTACAAAATGATACCTGCATATCCACAATTTGATTGGTTTAAGAATCATTGTAAAGAAAGAGTTTTATTTTATGATTCTGGTGAAGTATTAGCAGAGATTTATGAAAATGGTTGTGGGAAATGGTTTTACAGAAATGGGCTGATTGCCTTAGATTATTTTAATAGTGAAGGTATGTATAATCCATTCTTGTACTCAATATTTTCACTATTATAGATAAATTAGTATAGAATTGATACACAAGGCTAAATAATAATCTAGTAGAGTGAATTAAATACATTTTCCGAACAGAAATAAATGTCAAGCAAAGATACATTATTTATGGCTGTAACGATGAATTCAAATTTAATACAAAAAGGCCAGTTACAGTTTTAGCCTGTTTTGACCACTTGGGACATGGGATTGTGTTTGATCACACTGGCAAAGTAAGGTAAATAAAAATCATTTAATGTTTTTCATTGCACTGACATGAAATTATTTGATAATTTATTTTAGGTTGAAGTATAACCAATCTGAAGGTATAATTATTGATGAGAAAATTGCGCCACCAAGCCGTTGGAAATGGCATACATTAAATGATCCACCAGTTTTAGAAAACGCCTACATTGACAACAAGGTAAAATTCAATCAAGATAAACGAAATTTGCTGTCTGTACATTTGTCGGACAGTGAAGAGAATATAAAACCCATGAATGAGGAAATGCTGGTCATTGAGTTTGAAAATTTTGTTAAAGCAAAGGCTGCTAAAATGTTGCAACAATTTAAGCCGTTCCAAATAAGAATGAAAGTAGTTAAAATAAATGACTTCTTTTCTCTAAGAGTCATTGATCAAGCAAATATTTACATATTATATAGAACTGGTCACATAAGTTTAAAGTTAAATATTGGAATGCATTTGAAGAGTGATGAAATAATTGATACCGAGATAGTTGAAATTTCAGAGGTCTCAACACCATATGATTCAGATATTTCAATGTCTAAGAGTGTAACTGATATACAGAAAATATTAGAAAATGCAAAAAATTTTTACAAATCTCGTAAATAAATGTTGATTGTCAAGAATGGGCTAGCATACCTTTTTTGTTGCACATAATATATCGGAATTTCATTTTTTTTTTATCTTTTAGTACTGTGTATCTTAATTTTCCCTTTGTAAGTTAAGATTAAGTTACAAATAAACATTTGTTCACTGAAAGTTTCATTATTTTTGAAGAAGACTAAGTCATAAAATACATGCAACATTATTTATTTTACAAGAATAGTCAAAGGACCCATACTTTACACTTGAATTAGTTTGGTGCTTATAACTAACTGAATAAATATTATAAGTAGTATAACCAATTTTTATACTATGTTTTTTACTTTCTATATTTAGAAATATAAAGTCAGAAATATATGTGTAAGGGCCTGTTTTAAAGTGTAATAATTAAATTACAGTACCTCTTATATATAATTTATTTATTTGCTTTGGAAGCCTATTTGAATTTTATTTTGTTTAGTTTTCTTTCTCTTTCTTACTTTTCCTTCCTTTATACCATTGTCTTTTTTTCTTTTATTGGCATCTGGCTTTTTCTTCTTTTTGCAAGATAAGGGATTGGGGTTGTGTGGTTTTTTAACAATTTTTTTCTCTGGTAATTTGGGTTCTTCAACACCCAGAGCCGTCTTCATATTCTTCAATATTTCATTTTGTGTTTCGCTTATAAATATGTGAGGGTCGGCAGATAATATTTGTCCAGCTTTGCTATAACTGGCTTTAGATGGTTTCTGTAAGGTGGGTGATTTGTTGTGAAGGTAAAGAAGTGGAACACCAGCTTTCAGTTGGAGTTTGTCCTGTAAATCTCTATCCTGAGTAGCGAGTATATAATGCTTATCATTACTTTTACCAATCATAGACAAGATACAATCAGATCCCGTTACAGGTTCTTTATGGTTGCACTCATGCAAGCCAAATTGTTTTAAAATTGTCAATGCTCCTTGTGCCTTCTTAGCTACTTTCTCGGTTTCTTTTATGATGCACCTAGTAGTCAACAGTTTTACTTTCCCATTGAGGTATTTTGGTATCTGATCCTTTATATTGATATGCTCCTGAAACATTAAGGTTTTTTTGATTTCACATTGACAAATGAGAGGTATTTCTAAATTTATTATATGGATAAATTTCTCACAAGAAACATAAACAAGCGCAAATTAATATACAAATGAATCATAGTGACTTTAATATAAAAACATGTTTCTTGCTTTTATGAAGGATATTTATTAGCAATTGGTAGAATATCCTTTCTTTTGTCTATTTATTGGTTGAAATTGGTTAAATTCATGCTATAACTTACTTTGAATGCAGCAAAACAAAAAGTCCCATCAATCAACACTTGATAGGGTTGGTGGAAAGCATAATTGTTATAGTAGAATTTCAAGTATTTTTGTGCTTTTTTGTATCTCGCAATCTTCATGTTTGATTAGGAGTTGCTCTGAAAAAACAAATATTTCGATACAATTAACTACATGTGAGGGATTGCTTTTTGAAGTAGACGATATTAAATAATTACTAATAAATCACAGGTTATTACATACACATATCTCTTTCTCGGTAAATTTTAATATATGTATACCTGCCATATGTGCTTCTTTAATATAAATAAGTGATAATAAGTCTGCAGCCTTTGAATATATTGAGTATTTATTTGCACTGTACATTTGATTGAAAATAACTACTTGTTTAGAAGTTGCAGTTTTATTAATTTAAATTAAATGTAAGAATAGCTTGACTCTACTAACACATACAATCTAATGTAAACAGAGGTACCTGGTAAAATATGAACAAAATTCTTCTTCTTTTTTATTAAAAAATTAATAAAATTAGATTTTATATTAATATAAATATAACCTCGTAAGTTGAAAGATGTCGAACCGTAATTGTTGTGGTTAAATTCACTGTCAAATTTGACAAAAAGATATTGATAGTTGACATTTGGTTTATTTTTTTATTTTTCGTGGGCAAATGCAAACACCAAATTTTGCTAATGTCAAATAAATATCATTTCGTAGGTAGCCATAAATATTATGTAAATGGCGAATAAATGTATTGATTTGTTTTCCTTACGTACAAAAGAAAAATCCATTATAAAACTGAATCCACAAACAAAAAAAAAAAAACATAAATTGTTTGCACTATTTAGAAATTTTAAAATATTTACATAGTACTTACTAATGATTATGTAGGTAATTGTGTGACCTTAAAATTAATAACATAAAGAGGTCGGGATGGAATTAGTTTTTACATCATTCTTATTTGCTTGAGTGATAAAATTTGTTAGAGATTTTATTTTTATAATTTTATTGACCCTAACGATTGATGTATTAAAAGTACAGGATGTACCTAATTTTGACAGATTTTAATCAATTCAATTCCAGAATCTCAGACTCAGTGTTTCTGTCTTCAACTATAGGAGCAGATACATACCTTCCTGAAGATGACCTACACCATTATGTACGTTTTTGTACATTTTGTAAATAAAACGTAAAGTAGGTATTGCCGATAAGGATGATTTGCTTCATCCATGTTTGTTTTTCCACGCCTCAATAGGTTAAATTCAAACTAAAACATTACTTTATTCAACTATACTTAATTTAATAGCATATAAAATCTTCAAAATAGACAAATAGAAAAAAAAAAACCGTCCGTAATTCTTTTAAAATCGTAACAATAATTTAAGACGTTTTCTTTTGTGTTTAAAATAATACTGATACCTTATCCTGGTCCTGTGAGAATAGCAAAAACACAGATGATATAAAACTATGCGAAAGTCAACTAATTTAGTTGGTCTACATCGGAGAAAGGTCAATTTATTCGTACTGCATAATGCATTAAATGCAACTGAACCGAGTTTAGAAGCGACGCTGTTAGCATGGGCTACTCAATGAAGTTCCTTATCTAATGTTAACCAAAGATATATTAATAGATATATATAAACCTCTTTTCAAGTTCATAAATTCAACACTATCTATGTGTTTCGTCTTAATTTTTTTATTAATTTATTACCTGTAAACCTATCTAATTATTGATTTCCTTCGTCAATTCTTGGGTCATGTCTGTATTATGTATTATCTGCAAACAGAACTCTTTATTAGATACTCATATTTTGCAAATAACATAAATATGCGTCCTTAAGATTCGTACTGTCCTCAAAAGGAGCACGGACTTAAGTCGCATTTATAAAGTAGGTATAAACCTCAAAAAGCAAAAAGGAGCTAAGACATATTCCTTACATCAGAGATAACATAATACTAACTAGTACTTACACCAGTGTCAATCGACGTAGGTACCTAACCCAAGAACTTTTTCCATTAACAACATTACAAATCTGGTCTGTATCTTATTCAAAAAGATAAAGCTGACTCGGTGTACGCACTTGGTAACCTATACCTACATCGCTTAAATAGAAAAGCAATCAGTAAACGGTGAATTATTAACTACTTAATATTATATAACCAATGAAATACTAAAAATAGCATGCGAAAAGTTTATTGTGATTTTAACATATATCCATGATATAGATTGTTTATAAAATGCAGTGTGTAGATACTGTGTATAATTATTTTCTTATAATTACTTTAGATTTGTGTTTGAATTTTTATCGTAAAGTGTTAATTAATATGAATAATACGAAAAACAGGAATGCATTATAATTATATATTTCCATAAATAGACACCAAAATTACATATATTAAACTTAGTGTTTACAAGCAGTGGTGGGCTCAAACCACTGATGTAACAACTAAAATAATGTATTTCAACTATTCTTAATAATTATGAATACCTACCTACTATTAAAATGCATATAATTGTATAATAGATACTTATTACAATTATAATAAATAAATAGTCTATGATATTAAAATCCACAATCTATTTCTATTACAAACATCTGCGAATATACCTAATATTCGAAATTAACTTTTTTTTTATTATTTTTACGTCATCAATAATAATTACTTAACAATTTATCGAATAATAAATAGACAATTAGTATGTTTAGATTGAGTACCATCTCTACTACTAAGCTTCTTAGATCGCATTACATAAGTAGACGAATTTGGAGCTACGGTTATATAGACAGAAATGCTAAACATTCAGTACATACGTGTTATCAATTAAACATCAAAACATGTAAATAGGTATCTAAATAGTAATTTAAACCTCGCATAGTGCACTATCTTGCTATAACGACACGTAATAAGGATAAAATTTTAAAAAGTATACAATAATTATCAATGTTATTATCAATATATCAAGCGCCTATGTTTCTAAGTTTAACAACATTTAGATTACTAGTTGATATGTAAATATATATTTTCTACTCAAATATAATTTGCACAAAGTCACTACAATATAGATTTTCTTATATTAACGTTGCAACTTTAAACTTTGTAATATTCAACTTCTTAATATATTTTTAAGCATATTTCAACGACAAATATATCTTTAAGTGCATAATAGTAAATAGATATTTTGACTAGATTTTTTTTTGTATTTTATTTTGTCATCCTTTGATGATTTGCAACACAATTTTTTGTGTTATTATATAAGTGATTACATCTATTTTCGATTAGTTTTAAGTAATTCTGATAGAGAATTATCTGCAATCAGTTATGATATAATTAATTCATTATTCATGTGTCATCATCATTTCTTGGCCATGTCGTCGTTTAAGATTCTTCCTTGGCTTTTATAAAGTATGTGAGGAGATCAATTGGCAGCGGGAATACAATTGTTGAATTCTTCTCAGCTGAGATTGTATTCAGAGTCTGAAAAAAAAAAAAATTGTTTGAAGTTAAAACCGTGCAAGTTAATAAATGGGTTCATTATTCACATATTCTCGAGACAGGACAGTAGGTAGGTAACTTGTAAAATGTATTAGGTTTCGTTGGTAAAAACATATAAATAACATAGTACTATACATAAGTATACACAAATATGCATAATCTACACTAATATTATAAAGAGGAAAACTTTGTTTGTTTGGTTGTCATGAATAGGCTCAAAAACTACTGGACCGATTTTAAAAAATCTTTCACCATTCGAAAGCTACGTTATCTACGAGTAACATAGACTATATATGTACCACGGGCGAAGCCGGGGCGAACAGCTAGTATTATATAAATACGATATTCTTCGCTTAGAGTAAAGCAACACTCCCTCTATTAGCGTCATCATTATCCCTTGAAGTACCTATTCTCGACTCCCACGATAACAACATGAACTAAAGGTCAAAAACAATTTGCTGGAAATAGTATAACATTGGTTTATTCAAGTGACATTTACTCACACGGGTGTTATACGAAATGGCGATTTATGATACCTGCATTTGACATACCTATGTAATGTATGTAAAATAATTTGCGTAGCAACCTCTTTTTGAAATAAATAACCACATTTCTCTTTTTATACAACTTCCCGATAAGGCCATTCATCAGGGCCTTACCGAAAGGGCTGTCGAGTAGATTGGTCAAAGATGATCCCATATTGCTTCCTCCACAGTCGTTATTGGGTACGTAGGGATATGTCCCCGTAAACTGGTTAAATTAGCTACCCTAGTCTCTTTATTTATGACCGCCATTTAATTAACTGTCTGAATGGTATCTAATTCTATCGTTTATTATAATAGTTATTTACATTAGCTGACATATTGACTGGCTCTGATGCTATAAATGTATATATATTCGTTTTCGATGGAATTATATATTATATTACACGAATTAGACACCAGTTGAACAATTTTTGCATCAAAACCCAAACAAACTGTGAGAAAATAACAATAAAAAGGAGACAAAAACTGTTTCCACATTTCGTCTTAAATATAGACAATTTATTCTGTAACGAACTTAATTATATACTACTAGTATAGTTAAATGTTATTTGTGGCTTTTGCCCTTGCAGTCAAAGGAAAAGATAGACAATTCCAGATTTAAACCCGTATACTTCTCGTTCCCGTGAAATAATCCGTGGGTCTCAAACTATCTCTGTACCAAATTTCACTTAATCCGGACCACTGGTTGCTTTAAAGCTTAGATTAGCTGAAGAGTTTGTTTGATGGCCTATCAAACAAATAAACTCTTCAGCTGCATATATTGATAGTAGTAATGAATGGATTTAAAAGTAATCATTCATTAAATGGTGCAGAGTATTAGAGCTAATGAATGGTGTACAATTTTAACAGCTTTTTAATGAAAGTATATTTGCAAATTGTTATTTCCTCTCGTTTCCTTTCATTATGAGACCACATTGTTATTAACACAATATCTTTAAGTAAATAATCAAGTTATAATTCGACAATCGCAATGAAACAGGCAGACAAAAAAAATAATATAACATCGTGTAGACAGTTGCTTGAAGTCACATGTTAGTAGGGTGACCCTGAAATAGTGAACAATTATGTCTCAGGTGTCCTAATTGGTAAACAGCTCCCGTGGCCTCTTCACTTAAGCGGTTCGACTGAATTCAGTGGAATTTTATTCGGTAGGAATTTAAAATAACCCACAGCTCGTTTTCCCGGGGACCATGGGTACCTGTGCAATATTTCCCCATACAAAAAAACAAGGTGTCCTGAGTAATATTCTTTACCTAGCGCCCCAAGCCACATCCACGCAATATAGTATAATTAATTAATGCATATACTTTTTATCCAATGTATTTTTGATGCCGTTGTTTGTTTTATTATGAATTAAGGTGTTTCTATGTGTGTTGAGTTACATATTTTCATTCTTTCTGTCTTTTAATATAATTGTAATCATCATGATGGTCATTGATGATACATGTAAGACCGGCTTGAAATAGCATACTGCTGTGTTTCGTTGGATGAGTGGGGGAGCCGGAGACCCATATCCTCTTCCGTACCCTTCCCAGGTTTTTCCTTTATTCCTCTTTTCAATCCTTTCCTAATCTCTTTCCAATTGGCAGTCAGTAATCCATTTGAAGAGGCGTAAAGTCTGCAATCGAACATACACCTCTCCAAACGTTCATGGGCGGTGGTAGCGCTTACTATCAGGCGACCCACCAGCTCCATTGCCGACTATGACATAAAAAAAAAACTAAACGCGAACAGGCTGCTTATAGATTTTGAGATATGACAAAATAAGGAAAAAGTCCGGAATGGCACATGTCTATCCCTAAAGATCAAATCCCCAAGTAGCGTTACATATTCACTAGTTAGGACAAAGTAAAGTTTTGCCTTATAGTCCCGTTTATGCTACGCCTATGTTACCTGCAAGTAACGCAGTTGAAGTGCAGCAGGACTGTCGCCAATGACCTCGGAGGCTTCGCGTAGCGCCCTTGATGCCTTCTGCTCACCCTCAGCTGCAATAACTTTGGCACGAGCCTCCCGAGCTGCCTCAGCCTCTGCAGCCATGGCACGTTGCAGTTGCACGGGCAGGCGAACGTCCTTGCTATAATTATTACTAACGTGTGATCAACGGACAGTAGAGATCTTAATAAAAGGAAAAAAAAGCACTGATTTCAACATAGATAAGAGTAAAAAGTAACATAACAGTGTAATTTTTATTTATTTCTACAAAATGAATCGTAATACAAAATATAAGATATGAATAAATAAATGTACTACGTAAACATATATTATATTCTGATTTATGTACTGAAATAAATGAAGTTTATTTGTAACTCATACGTATTAGATTTTATTTCAAATATAAAGATAGAACTGGTATAAAATTGTTGTCCAAAATGATAACATCTCAAGAAAACGTTGAGGGGCTGCTTCTGCTAGTGCCTCAAATAATTATTATTCTAAGATGTCTGTTTTAATGATGCTGGCACAAGCCGCTACACCTCAGTCTGCATTGTAATTAGAGTAGCCGCATTACGCATTCTGCATAAAAGCATTGATTAATCCTCGCAGGTAGGTGCATCCAATTTACTTTATATACCTCTACGAGATATCATTACGTTGTTTGTATACTCTGCGCACACAGAGGCAACAAGTAAACTTTCCTAAACACATTAAATAAGCCATCAAAAGTGTTAGGTTAAAATGATGCATCTACTAACAATTCTTGTATGACCTGTCAAACTATTACCTCACAAAAGATTTTACGAAAAAATTGTGAAACAATACCATATATCATAATATAGTGCAACACAGTTTTTCGATTTAGGTCAACTGAGCGTCCCGGGAAATGAATGATTTCCATTTGTTATGAAACTAGAATATAGGGTATTGTACTTTGACAGAGGACATTTTACGAAAGTAATATAATATTATAGTATACGTATTATAAAAATATAATGCATCTAATCTTATTTCTTTGCTATACATTAATTGTTACAAAGCAACTCTTGGAGCATGAAGCCACTCGGCCAGCTTTAGTCATTATATTTTGCTTCAAATATAAAAGTTTCGTTCTCTATGCGACCTGGTCAATAACCTCTGTTTTACGGGTAGAGAATTAGTTACAGTTTATTAGTAAAGAATCATACTATGCATTATTATAATATAATACTTGGAAGCCTATTGATATTTAATACTATTTATATTATGTCATTAAAATAAACAAAATGATCAGATAAGTATTAAAATCAAACAGATTACTTGGAAGCCCATCAACGACACTTGTCCTGTTTTGCTGGGCATTCATATTTAAACAAGCGAGATTGGAATGGGGTTTAAAGTGGAAGAACTTCTGAAGTAAGTCCATTCCACAATTTTATCGATTCGATACAACAAATCTTTTAACTAGTATTAAATACGAATCGTTTTGACAATATACATCGCCCAATAACTGAGCCCTGACCCTGAGGTCTAATTCTGTCAAATATACTAAAGTTATGACAAGGATACACTTTGAACATTAAGTTAGATAGCATTTGAATTGGCAGCTGCTTAACAAATTGAAGAGAAGTTGCTCACTAATTAATACGAACAAAACAATAGCGTACTACAATAAAAAATACAAAATATTTGAGTTCGAGTAAAATTACGTTACATTTTACATAATTTTCCCCAAATTCGACTGTTATGAAACTTCATTAATTGATGAGCGATATAATTATTGTTAAGAAAATAATATTAATAAATGTTTCCATCTAATATCAGTACTCAAAGACAGCGTAAGTTACAGAATAAGCTTTCATCAAACAGTGAACTAAAACTATTTTATTTCTGAATGTAAATTGAGTTGACCCAATATCTAAACAATAAGTTCGTTATGTTTTTACTTTATGAGTATTGATTTGCACGAAACATTGTATTACAAACTTTTATGTTTGTGTCAGGACGATTAATTGGACATTCAAATTAGTGAGTGCCTATAAATATGTGTATTTGTTAAATATTATCTATCAGCTTAGTTTTACGAACAATTAAACATTTATAAAACAAATTTACTTTGGAGTATTTCATATCAAATATGATGTATCTGCTTAGTAAAAAAATTGTTCGTTATTTTATATTTTATTATAAATAGGTACTTAATTAATATAATTTCATAACAATTCTCCGTTATCAAAGTTAACTTATTGACGTGTAACCAATAACTTTTAGTAACCTACAAAAAAACGAAATTACATAAAAGTATGTGACGTATTATGAAAATCCTTCTATGTTATTAGCCTAGTTTTCCGACAAATGACAATTATTGATTCGAAAATAACACGTTGTGAGGAAGCTTCTGTTCTAACGTTGAACGTGAATTTCTACAATACTTAATTGTTCTTTGTCTACTATTGATAACTCAAAGTGGTATTAAATATATTCTTTTGTTCAAATTTTGATATTCTTCATATAATGTCAATATCAAACAAACACATTTTTTAATCATATTGACGCAAAAATTCTAATAGCTTAATAAGATACATTTCAATATGACATGAAAAAATGTAAATATCTAAATGAAATCATTAAGACAGAGCTATCCATTGATATTTACATAAAAATTAAACATTTGATGTTAATATTCGTACAGTAGAAGTAGTTAGCATGTACGTACATTTCAACTCGCTCCACCTTGATACCCCAGGCCTCGGTCGCTTCATCCAAAGACAGCTGCATGTTGCCAGAAATGGTTTCTCGTTCGCTGAGAATCTCGTGCAAGGGGCGGGTTCCCATAGTATTGCGCAGAGTAGTTTGGGCCAAGAGTCGGGTGGAGTGGTGAGCGTTCTCCACATTAGCGATGGAAATAGTGGCGTTGTGTACACGGTAGTACACAACAGCGTCCACTGACACAGTCACGGAGTCCTTGGTTAGGACCTGTTGTGGTTGGTAGAGGACCTTATAATATAATGGTGTATTTTCTTTGTGACAATAGTAAATTAATTGATTAAATAAAAAAAAATAAGAATTACTTTTGATTTTACTATAAATGTTGTGGATAATTATGTATTTCAGAATTCGAAAATCTTCTATATGTAGTTGACAATACACATATAAACACGAAACAATAATAAATTATACTCATGTATTTGATCGGCGTCATCGTCACTGATTGAGGTCGTGATGTAACAATGATTAAGACAATACGATAATACACCCATAAATCCGGAAGGAGGAAAGAATGTTTATCGCTGTGTGCAATTGAGTTGAAACTGGAGATAAATTTGCTATTACGACACCGCGTAGTTATGATATTCCACCTAAATTGTTCTCCCTAGTATCTACTAATGAAACTATTCATCTGTATTTAGAACACATAATATGGTTTAAATGCGAATAGGCAAGCTAAATATCATAATAGTATTCGTATCGATGTTTAGCTGAAGCGAAAAATATTTTGTCTGTGAATAAATTTATGAACTAGGTTTTGCTGAAAGAGCAGTAAATTCGCTCGTTTTAAATGAATTTTTCCAGTTTATTTACTCATCGAGAGAGTATTGGTTGCTGGGCTAGAAAAAACCTTGTTAAAATTGATTTATATTGTATTTGCAGAGCGAAGAATTTTTAAAGTCCCAGCATAATAGGTATTTTTACATAAAAGTGAATATTCAGATGCATACGTTAGCAGCTGGCATATTCTATATAGAGCATAATATACTGAGGCCATTAGAGCCTGACAAGGAAATTGTGAAACGAATACAGAATTTTATAAACCTATCATTAATGTCAAACGGAACTGATGGTACCTGTGCATTGTGGTGTATTTATAGATTTTAATGGTATGTTTGAAGCTGAAATTTATAGTATTTGAAGTCGATTAAACATTTAAGAAGGCAACTGGTAATGGCAATTTAATTATAGGCTAGTTAGCTATATGAAAATGTATCTCTTTCATTTGTATTAATTTCAATCAATTGCAACGATTGCAATTTTACAATTGCGTAATTGCCTTATACTAAATTATATGGGTTATCATAAAAAAATATTTTAATCGTTATTGCTTGTTGAATTTTGATTATTTTTCATGGCTATATTAACGATTTGTGACATTATACGAGGACATAATATTATTAAAAATGAAAATGAGATTTAAATGTATGAGATAAAATGGATTAATGTTTAGATATGTAAGTTTTATACCTATTTATATTTTCAGAAATATATCCTAAAACATAGGATATATTTCATATAAAACTTACATTGTAGGTATATCCACAAATAAACCTACCTCCTGAGGTGGTACGTCATACGTCCTCGTGCGCAGGTCGACTCTTGCGTAAGAATCAATACATGGTAATATAAAGAATATTCCTGTTGGATAGAGATTATATATTGATTGGATAGTTAAATTAATGGTTAAATAAATATTTATAACACTAAACTAAACTACCTTCACATTGTCAAAGCTAGATCAAATTTTAATGGGGCCCACGGAAAGCACCAACTTTCAAATTAAAAAAAGAATCATTAAATTATCTTTTTCTAATAGGCCATGGTAATACGCAGTAAAGCTACTATAACGGAATATTACTTACCTGGGCCCTTAGCACCTCCAGTAAGCAGACGGCCTAAACGAAAAATTACAGCTCTTTCGTACTCTTGAACAACCTAAAAATTATCACAATTTCAGTTTTTGTTTCTTTCAACCGCTTTCAAAGGCTAAGAAGGCTTAAAAATCAAGCCAAAGGAAGTCTTTAGTTCAAAAAATATTATGAAATAATGCCTTTTTCCTCCCCCGCATAACTGTGTGAAGACTGATTTCAAATTGATTTTCACAGAGTTCATATTTACCGAGTTAATTGATTCGATTTATAATATTAAAATTTTCTGCAAATTTCTCTGATATATGGCGAGGATTTTTATAGAAATTGCATAAATTTATATGATCGGAAGTTATAGTTAAGTACGGCGCGAAAGTAGCTGGTTGGATGAAAATAATTTATCACGGAATGAAATTTTTTTCTGGTTTTAGAGCTCAACTGAAGGCGGGATGTACGTAGTGTAAATTTTAAGTCTCAATAAAATGATAAATTTGATTAACCATATATCATATCTTAATATGTATTTATATACCTTCATAGACATAATAAGAGGAGCGTTAGGTACTTCTGATCGGTTTCTTTTATCGTAGCGTTCTTTTGCTTGTGTCCATTGACGGTGTGACACGTATAGGACGCATTGAGGGTACATGGTTATTAGGAAAATATGGGAATTTTGATCTCATGGAAAATTGAACTTAATATACTATTAGCCAATTGGCAAATACCGCACAAACGAATAACCATGTCCAAAAATTATAACTAACCTTTTCTTGTTTAAGAAAATGAGGCGTTATTTTCATTTGAATACCGTATTATTGGTCAAATTACACTATATGAAATCCTCGTCATATCATTAAATTGCGACATCAATTGATAATATAAAATAAACCAACATCTTAAGACTTCAATGTTATTACTGAGAACTAATCTAACAGAGTTAAATATAGCTTTTGCTTTATCCGCGTTTGCTTTAACCTGATATTCACATAAAACAGCTGGATTTCTTGCACGTAGGTGTAAACCTAGAAATATGATATTTTCTAGTTTCATGTCGGTACTTCGCAAGTCTCAAGAGTACATAAGGTCAATAAATAATAATAAAGCCTCGAGCAAGTTGTTACAGAATTCTATTTAAGATGTAATCATTTTTGGTGTAAGATTATGTCGTATCTGAAAGACTTTATTTTTGTCTTATCAAAAACCGATAGAAAAAGTGTCTTTGATGGGTTTTCAGCTTGTTATCGGGCTTCTTTTTGCGAGAAAATATTTTGTGCCTCTTGGTAATTAATTACAAAAAATAAAAGAACTCGCATTTATAAAATTATTATGGTAAACATAAATATCGCGCAATAATTACATTGAAAGCGTAATTATGTATTTCCCGCAAAAGCAACTTGGCTCTTCAATTTTGTTGCATTAAGAGGTAAGATCGAAGCTTGTGTCAAAGGCATTGCGAGGAAACCTCCAACCTAGTTAGAATATAATTGTGATAACGTCTCGTTGCATAAAGCAACTAAGTGTCACCGCTGTATGATTTGCTGTTAAATAATATTGTATAACGTAATATCGCTCTTCATTTTAGAATGAGGAATAAGTATGGAAATAGGAACAGGTGTTCATGTTCACAATGCTTTGCCGCTTTCGAATGCAGGGATTGTACAAATCCCATTGAGTGAATTTTTCAATGTATATAGAAATTTTGCATTGAAAGAATGAAATATGGATGTAAACGGAATCCCTTTGCGATCTCCCACTCAATACAGTTGCATGCGACGGTAAACGTGAAAGGTTTTAAAGCTCTTAAAAATGTTTCATCCTTTAAATCCGATTGAAGGATTGAAATGATAAAATATATGCGGGGACACGAACATGAAATGTTATTCATAACACATAAACTGTCGAACAGTTTTCTGTGAAGAATGCTCTTATTTATGAAGTTCATGGAATAATGCTGATGTAAATAATGATATATCGAAATACAGGTGGAATAGCAAATATTGATTAGCTATATATTACTGTTGTGTACAACTCTTTTATTTTATAATCATAAAGACGTTATATTACATACGTCTAAGTACTTTCATAATAATTCACATTATATATGTTACAGACTAAACTCATTGTAACTTAAAGCCACTCTTGACAACAAAAATTCGCGTAAAGTGATTCGGACCGATACGTACCCTAAGGTAAAAACGCTTTTGACTGAGTTTTGTAGTCAAAAGGTCTTATTAGCTAAGGAAGATGGTTGTATGTTTAAGATATGAGTAAAAAATTTATAAATTATTATAGATCTTTTAATGAAAGGGTTATAGATGTATCGTCGATCTTTGAGGTCAATCGATGCACTTTTTGTAATTTTAAAATGTCCATATACCATTTTTCACCAAAAATTTGTAGCTAATTGTAAGTATTTAAAATACGCTTACTAAGTGATATTTTTTTTGTCTTATTCTTACAAAATTCGCCAAGCGTATGACGTTATAAAATGCCAATCAAAATTGCTAATGTGGTTTCAGACGAGCGCCTATTCTTATACACTTTTATATCTTAATCATGATGTTAGATTTTAGATAAAGCATCTTCTACTTAATGCTAGTAGAAAAGGAAGCAAGCAATTTAGATTTTGCTATAATTTAACTTGCAATTTATTTGCATCTAAAATACTGTACCTTATTAATACAATACATGTTTTTTTATATATTTTCAGTATTGTAATGGGCAATTAGGAAAATATTTGTAAGTTTGTAAATTTTAATGTCTCGTGGTAAAAGTATACCTACACTACGTATAAATATACAAACATTCAAATAAATAAAATCGCTAGAGGATCTTTTAAAAATTTTTAACGTCTAAACAATCAAGTTATTTTATTTAATATGACTAGCTAAGAGCAATATTGGAATTTCAACATTAACTGTTATAATTTTAATACACAATCTATTAATCGAGTACTTTTATCAGATTGTTACCGTCAAGAAGAGTAAATGCCTAGTCAGTAAATTTGTCTCACCTTAGATTTTTCGCTTCTCTTTAAAAGATCGTTAAAAAGGAATTATCAAGTGAATTTTAATTAATTTCAGTAGTAAAGAATGTGATAATTGTTTCATATAGAATGTTAAATAATCAAAATTAACTTGCCCACCGATTAACAACAAAATACAAGTGTATCTTTTTCTGTAATTGAATTTTTGCTTTCATAGGTCATATAATAATGTATTAAGATTATTATTATTAGGTATAATATAAATGCATTTTTCCAGTTCGTGGGTAGCCTGAGACTTACGTTAATGCGAAGGGCGCCGGTTTGATTCTCGCGGATTATTATTATTTTTTATTCATTCAAATTTTTATAAATTGTCCCAATGTTATTAAGACAAAAATAAAAAACCCGATTGTTTGCGGCTATTGTAAAGTATACAAAGATTTTGTTACATAAAACAATTTTACTCATTTAATTTTTAGTTTTATAGCATTGAAATGCTTGATAAATGAGAAATTTTGAAAGAACAGAATTTTTTTTCTATTCTTTCAAAATTTCTCACCTTTACTCTTATTTACATCAATTTTGTCTATATTATGTTCAAATCTTGTAAACCATTATTACAAATATGTTATAATGAATTAAGGTGATATTCCAGAGTATCGATATTATAAGACGATAAAGCGACCGCAATAAATATAAAATTTGGCACATATTATGACTCTATTGGCTTTTAAAACCTCGACGCTACCAAAATATTATCCAACTCCGTAGGGATTCATGCTTCGAGGACATCAGGAAATAGTAAACTGAGCGCAAGTGCAATAAAGAATCGTGGAAACTAAAACCGAGCAATATTCTGCAATGCCTATACCGTTGAAAAAATCACAACAAAAACCTTTGTTCTTATATCTATTAAAATTCGCAAATGCAAACACAATAATATTAGAAAATAAATAATAATAAATAAGCACAATTTGCAATTGGATAACAGAGAGAAGAAGGAAAAGGAAAGAAAGAAATATTTATTCAACACAAATAAAAATGCATTTATTATGACGCAAAGCTAATAATATTTTATAAATACCTTGAAACAAATAAAAAGTGAGAAAGGCATCGTCACAATGACTAGAATCCATGATAGGACCACCAGGATCTTTCCGCAAGTTTTCGATTCGGCATCGTGGTCGTCATTAGCTGAAACATTATAAAAGTTTAGAAAAGTTCTATAAACACGCAACGTTCGCAATAAAATAATATTAGAATGATATACAAGACGCTATCGTTGGATAGAGGTTCTGGCGGCTGGTCATTTCCAATATCGTCGTCATTCGATAAAATATAATAAATAGTTATAACAATAAACGTAACACTCCGAAGGCTATTTATCGACGACTGGCACGCGTATAGTACAAGTGTGTTCCGATAAAAAATTCATGTGAGAATCGACTGCTCGAGGAAATACTGTTTGTAATAGAATATTTCGAAGTGACACTAAATGGTAGCAAGTATACTTACTTGACGTTTCAGTCACCACCATAGTGGTTGAGTCGGAATAGCGCGCCAGATTGCAGGGCTACTGTACGTCCATTCGCGCCAAGAGTTTGGACATCACTGCCAGGAGGCTGCGACGTCATAGACTAAATAAACCCTCCGTTATCAGAGGACGTATGGGTGGTTTATGCAAAATCAGCTTTACTGCCTACTCAGAAAAGCTCGCTCAAAGGGAGACTCTCTTTCCATAATGAATTTTAAATAATAAGACAAAAACGTGCATTTTCGAACACAGAGTCGTCTAGATTATTATCAAAGGAAATGTCACTTAGAGCTTAATGTTCTGTTTTCAACTAGCTTGGCTTGACACAATTGTTAATTAATCGATATTTTTTATATCAATCAATTATCAAATACGATACTGTGTATACATTGAAAAACTTAACTGTAACTGGCACTTAGAGAAAAAGTGGATTGTTACTCAAATAAAAGATTTAATTATTTATGACAATGAGAGGTTAAATTGCGTACTTATTCTTTGAGGGAAGATTTGTAGCGCTTCTCACCAAGCCAACGCTGAGTTTGGGCAAGTGATAATATCTTTCCTACGCTCGAACAAAGGATCAAGTAAACTGTTGTGGGACAAGGGAAAATTTTTTCTTGGAGCATAAGTACTACGTGTACCATTAGTGGTCAATATTCATTTTTATTTGTTGTAAAATTAATTGTCTATTAGGTATATCGATACTTAGTTGTGTTTTATATTTCGTTCTAAAATTTTCCACAATAGGTACTTGACAGAATATGGTTATACTAATCTATCATGTTAAGACATATAATATTAGGTAAATTTTAAGACCTTACCGTACTTTGTGTATAGAGACAAAAGCTCGCGCCAAATTGGCATTTAACTGACGCTGTTTAAAGTCTTTTTTTGTTTCAAATGCGAATATGGATATAATAAATCTTTCAGTTTTACTCCTTTTATTTCGGGTGTCGTTTGCAGAGGCCGTATGTGTGCTACTCGTAATATCTCGAAAGAAAAAAATGTATCTTCCAAATCTTTGACCACACATTAACTTGTGGTTTTATATATCTTATATACTTGAGTGATCACTTTTTTATATTCGCTTTAACTTTATTATATTTCATTCGGTGTAATTGGGTTACTCGATTCCACTGTTTAAATATATATTCGCATTGTGTTCGCAGTTAACTTCGTCGTTTATGAACCGATTTTGATGATTCGTTTTTTGTGGGAAAAGAGATAGTCCAATGGTGGTACGGTAAGCCAAAATGTATATAATAAAAGCATATTGATAACTTTTAAACATATGTTACTTTCAAATATAACAAAACAATGTATTAAGCAGTCAATCGAAAAAAAAAATAAGATTACATTTATTTTCTATCTAAACGCGGTTTACTTTATTCGTTAAAATGATCCATGATACAAAACCGTTCGAGGTAACAAATACAAAAAAACATACAGTCAAATAGATAACCTCCTCCTTTTTGAAGTCGGTTGAAAACAGAAACATAATTAATTTTAAAGTTTTACCTATTAAATGCATATGCATTTTAATATTAACATACATGAGACCTGTTTTTTGACGCCAAGTAAACGTATCAATAATGTTAGCAATGATGATGATGATGATAATACGCAACTATATTCTAATGTAACTAAAATGAAAGGTAGCCTATTTTGTAAACTGGCTCTTTGCCAAAGTTGCAAAGCTTGAGTGTTTGTTTAAAAAAGCATTGTAAAAGTGTAAGGATATTTAAGTGTTTTACATCATGTTTTTAGGGTTCTATGCCCAAGTGGAAAAGTGGTCCCGCCATATTAAATGTCTGTCCATTTGTTTTTCGTCTGACTCTCTGTCTATCCGTCCGCCACCAAGGTGTATCTCATGAGCCGTGTTTAGACAGTTGAATTTATCATAAACGGTATGTAATCGTAAATAAAATAACGATATATCTAATATTTAAATTCATGTAGGATTCTGATGCAGTAAATGGAAGTTATATAGCTGATTCTAAGCTTTTTAATATAAAATAAAAAATTGCGATGATTTTGTTTTTTGTTGCGGGAACACTGATTATTAATGATTAAAGAAAGCAAGATTCTTACTATCTAAGTTTCTACGGATAAGAAAAAATAACAGCACCTACAACAGCTAAGCTTCTTCCATATACTTTAACAAAAAAAATCTGATTTTTAGATGTTTCATAAAATTTAAAATATCCCTAGACTTTGTTGATGTGTGTATGTATAATATCGCTATGACAACAAATAATAAAAATAGAGGTTAAGAGACGGTTGGTGCGGCCATAAATTGGATGAGTGATCCTTTTTCTTGCAGTTGATTTTTCTTATTTGTACGGAACTATTGGTGTCGCGAGTCCGACATACACTTCACTGATTTTTAATACTACCTTCTATGGTGACTAAATAGCGTATTTCGTAACTAGACTTGACAAGTAACCTGCTTCGGTTCTTTTTTTTACATCTAATGTTTTTAAGTGCATGTTAAAAGCAAAAGAGGATTTATTACGGTCAACAGTAAAACCAGAGATAGATTTTATAAAGTTCCTTTATTTAAATCACATTGTTAGTGCAAGGTTGCTGCACATAATTGAGGCAAAATCCTCTGTTATCTACATCCACAGGCGCTTCTACGTTGTCTGTATGAAACCAAAGATGAAATGGTTTGACTGTGCCTGCAATGGAAATACTTCATGTAGATATATATATATGTATGCAACATCATGAAAACTAATTATGAATTTCTATACTTTTCACGTAAACGAATGAATGAAATAAATATTTTCTACAAAACAGTCGTCGACGTCCCGGAGAGGGACGTATCTCCAGATGACAACAATTTCCTATTTCCTATCAAACGTAAAATAACGTCAATCGGTTTAAAACTCACGAAGTTATCGTATCGTGAATTTAACCCAAAAAAACATAGTCAAATCCTCCTTCAATTTTCGCAACGTCGGTTAACAACGAGATATATGCATGAAATTCAGCTAGTAGTTTACGCAAGTAATGAGCGTGACAACGAAGTGCTTTTGTGAATTTTCGGATACTTGTACATTACAAAATAACTCCGCTGCAGTTGGCTAGACTCAAGCGAGATATGCCGCTATGGCCGAAATTCTGCGGTATAGAGGCTTATCTCGCTTCTAGAGGTTGTTATTCGTTGCGTTTGTTTTTCTCTATTCCGGTCAACAAGTATCGTTAAATATATAATGGCATGCATACTGCCAATTAAACTTTGCCGCTATATTTTAACAATGAAAAAGTTGAAACAAAACTAGAGTGAGCATAACAATCCCGTGGGACGTGGATATGGAAATTACCCCGCCCTTAATTCATTTAATACACTAATACTCAAAGGTGTGGCATATGTAATTAAGAAGCATTTAGGGAGTAGTATCGTTTATTTAGATCAAAATTGTTCATGTTCTTTATTTATTGGAATTGTGTTAAAATATTGAAACCTTTTACTATCATAGTAGGTATGGCATGATTGATGTGACATAACTGCATGTTAACTTTTTAAGAATAAATGTTTTGAATGTGTTTCGATACGATGAAGGAATATATTGTGAGGTAATCGGCATGTCCAAGAATCAAAAGTACGAAGACATGTGACTTCAGACCCGTATTTTGCTAGCGTGGTGGATATGGTCTGAATAAAAATAGTACACAAAATGTGCACTAAATAAGTGATGATGACGATGTATGTTTTACCCTTCTGTATTATATTTATGTATACTGTTATATATTTATGTATTATATTTATGTAACAAATACATGCTCTAATTCATGATATCTCTTCCAAAGGGTTTGCTGCGTCGTGTACTACTGTATTAAGTCCATTGAGAATAGCTGTTAGAGTGACATTTCTCTAAAAGAAAGTCGCGTTAGTTACTTTACTTATAACAAAAATAATTAATGAACGGATTAACCTGATTATTGGTTTGTTCGATTTGTCTTCGTGAATAAGGATAATAACTTAAAAAAAAAATGTAAAATCTTGCAAATAAACGTCCGGGGGCAACTGGGGTGAGCAACTTCGATTTTAACAGTAACTTACTTAGTACAGAAGCAGATTGCATAGACAAGTCAGCCGAGAAGGTGCCGCCGCAAATTCTATCCGTGCATAATGCTTGCGCTGGCTGGATCCTACCCACATTAGCTGCACAAGGGATGAGCAACCAATCGTTGGCGCAGTTATTGGGCCCCACTCCGGATCCGATCATGGAATTAACTGGTCCGTTGCTGTTTCCACTCAGGGTGAACGACCGCGATCGATTGTTGACTGTAACGTATGTAAAGCATTAGTTTACTGATGTGTATTAGTTCGTACGTTTAATACTTACGTCGCAATATCAATTTAGTTTTGGCAAGGTTGTATTGGGAATTTAGACCGTTGTGACGTGGTAGTTTCGATATTTTTATTACTTTCTTTTTCTATTTCTCTGTGGTCTTTGTGTCAATAGGTACCTTTATTTAATCTAAGACTAATATCTACGCAAGTCCTGAAGGTTGTGTCCACATGCGTGCAACATATATTAACTTGTAGTCCCAAATTATTATATATTTGTTTTCTGTAACAACGGAATCAAACTAGAGATACGTGAATTTACAAAATCTGGGAAGCAATGACCGCTAAAGTTTTAAATGCAAATAAGATAATTATTTTAAACAAACAATTAAATCATCTTCGAAATGTCAGAACTAGATCAAATTTTAATGAGACAATACGGAAGGACTAGTTTTCAAATAAAAAAAACGATAATGTATCGGTCACACAGTAAAAACATCTGGGGTAACAAAGCCAAAAGGAAATTCGCTTGAATTCTTAACCTTCTCTTTTTTTTTTTTTGTAAACCGCTTAATGAACGTTTACAGTAAAATGTCATGAACTTCAATCTTTTAAATGATCATATTGCTTTGCTTGCATCTCATTTAAATCTTCAGTAACACAGTAGGTGGGATAATTTGAAAACTTTTAAATTACATCTATTAATCTGTCCTCAGATATTACTTCTCGGCAAAGACTAGCTTTCAAAGGGGCTTAGTTAGGTTTCAAACTAGTAGATCTCAACAACTTTATGCTGGAATAAATGAGATACTGTCGTGATTCCATTTAAAATTATTTATAGAATGATGTGCGAAGTAGGTTTTTTTACTCTACGATTATAATTTTCCTGATGTGATATTACATTAGAGTTTATATACATAATAGATTTTATTCAATAAAATATCACAGTCGTCTCGACCACGTCCAGACCATATTGTGCTATGTTATGTTGCTTATAATTAATGGTGAAAATGCCTAATTAACTTTTTAAAATATACGAGCATAGAAATATAATATAGGTACCGCAGTAAAATGATATGTTTTATACATAGCTATATAGTAATTATATCTCTCTTTTTACCTCGTTGTTTCCAAACTACTACTACATTACTACAAATAATGTTACAATATATGGTAGGTACAATTAATGTTATAATATATTTTCTTCCCATCAACTCTACGATTTCCATTTCAGTTCAAAAATCCTAAAATAAATAAATCGTTCATCACATACACACATAGTGAAATAAATTTTCATTTCCAGTTTATTATAAGGCCCGTTTCCTTTTCCTCACCCGTCCTAGTCCATTCCTTCTTTCCAGTCGTTAATCCTTTCCTTTTCCCTCACCCCATAAAAGCGGGCAGCGCATTCATAGAGGAACTACCTCTGCGAATGTTTATGGGCGGTGGTGATCGCTTACCATCAGGCGAACCACCAGCTCAGCTGCCCGCTATGACATAAAAAAAAAAAAGGAACACCTTGTCTTATATAAGTACCAATTACCACCACGAAAATATTTAAAAACCACCTTTACATTAATTAAAATTGTTATTGCGCAAAAGTTTTTCTTAATGGAATACTGAAATGAAGTCTAAATTCGATCTTTTACCTCCAACGATTTTCAAATGCAAAGCCCTTAAACTTTTGTTTGAAACCTCAACCTACTTTGAACGAATTATCCAACGATACCTAGTAGTCCTCACTTTTATATTCGGGGAGGTATCCCTGGGGAGAATGTAAATACTTAGTTGTTTTTTAGGCATAACTGAATTATTAAGTAATTACTTATTATAATTCTAATTGGGTAATAAAATGCACGCCATTTGCAATTGCAGTAAACGTGATGCAATAATTCTTTTACACCCTATAAATCCTTTACGAGCGAATTAAAGATATTTGATTTGACTTGATTACTTCAGATTTTTAAATGGATCAAAATTAAGACAATTCTCTATCAAATATAGAAAGAGTCGGTCAATCGGTTGAAACTCCACAGAGTTAAAAAAAGTCGATATTAATATTAGCCGTTCTTTTTGGAAACGTTGATTAAAAAAGAAGAAATAAACAACGGAATTGATAAAGTCAGACATAAGTTACAATAGAATAAGAATTCTACTTAAATTTTGTGGGAAAATATAATATCCTAAAACATAATACAACATAATTACAAGTGTATGAAAATATGTATGCAATGCTTCAACCTCTAAGAACAATGCATTGGTATATTCGTTTTTCTATTTTTTTCTGATTATTACCTGTGTCCGGACATGCAGTATATTGTACGCCACAGAAGTTTCTTTCCATGCGGATGCAAATGCCGTAATCTTGGTTGCTCAGCTGCAAACCAGACGCAGGGTCGTAGTTGAAGGATTTTATCTGTCCGGATACTCCAGTGTAATACTGAAGACAACCCTCAGCCGCTTAAACATTTCGCAAAATATGAAACCAAAGTTATGGAACTCTTCAGACCCTTGCGGCTATTCATTTATGAATGCATTATAATAATAATACTATTTGATTTTAATTTATTTTTAGGTTTGTTATTACTACTTCTCCCATAAATAAAAATGTAAACGACAATTATTTATTTAGTTTTTTCTTTCGCGCACTCTGTGGTATCCTTTAATAGGGACGCTCGCAATCTTTATTAAGATTCTCATATTTAAAGATTTTTTAAATTACGAGCACACTTCGGCACGAATTGGCCCCGCTCTCACCGGGGAAGTACCACACGCCCGCAGAAAACCGTCGTGAAATAGTGGAACGCCGTGTCCTTTTCCTCTTCCTCACCCATCCTAGTCCGTTCCTTCTTTCCAGTCGTCAATTCTTTCCTTTTCCCTTACCCCTTAAAAGCGGAAAGCACATCCGCAGAGGCACTACTCTAGGAATGTTCATGGGCGGTGGTGATCCTTTACCATAAGGCGAACCACCAGCTCAGCTGCCCGCTATGTCATATAAATGAAGCTTCATTCTTCAAAAAAAAAAAAAATTATTTACCTTTATAAAAAGTATCGCAGGGTACCTGCGTCACTTTTACCTTCCATATTCTCTCGAACGAGTTTCCACTTGTAACAAATGTCAGTTTCACCGGATTTGTTGTTCCTATACCGGCGTCGACGTACACTGAAGTAAGTTTGTATCGTGACTTCATTTAATGTATCGGGAAATGGATATTTATTATGAAGGTAAAATAATAGTAGAAATAAAGACTATGAACAATGCTTCCTGACAAGAAGTTTGATGTCATATTATATACGTATATGTATACATAAAACTTCTCTGCGATGAAAATTCCTATATAAGAAGAGTAAATATTAGTTTTACTGACATTGCTTGCATTCGTATCCATTTCTCTAAAGCAAACTCGTGGAATTTATCCCCGTATTCGGAATTTAAAAATTCTGTCTGTTTTTTCGATTTACGAATTCAGATTAAAGAACGTTCTACGAATGTAACTCGTGGCCTCAGTAAACTATCGTCGATCTACCGTTTAACTTATCGTCTATTTGGAAGCACCAAGAGAAATAATATTTTTTTAATTGTCATTTTCCATCCATTAATTTTATTCTCTATCTCATCTAGTATTCAAATTTACTACAAAATGCATTAATTAATTTTCATTAAAACTTTTATTCAACACTTATAGAAAATTGAGTCTGAGCAGTGTATTTGATTTTTTTTTCCGTAAAGAAACTTACAGATTTCTGTAACTAAAATTGTACATATACTCAACTGTGATTTCCTTGATTCGTCCCGCAGATGGCTGGGATCGGATTACCACCGGACACTATGAATTGGTCCTGATTACATACGTGGTTCATTTTCTCTGGACCAGCGATTGTGAAACGATCGAAGTCCAATCTATATTAAAACAAAAGAATTTGCTAGAGTATTCCGAATGTGGAATGTCCAGATTCGAGTGCGAAGCGCTTTGCGTTTTATACCTTTTGTGCTGTGACGTATATCTTTTAAAAAATAGAAGAAATGGAGAAAACACCACTAAGATTCCGATAGAGAGTTAAACACACAATATTAAAAAGAAAAATAAATCATAAAATAAATGTAGGCCTTTTTCCTTCTACTAAGGAAAGCATAACTATACCAATGAACAATAATATTGTGACATACTTGGATTAGTTAGTTACCTGATTTGGCAAACGCTCGGATGCGACTTGTTGATAGTAAGTTCACAGGAACTTGTGCCGTCATATGGTGAAGGGTACCCAGAATTCACGAAGTATGTTCCGTTTTCCGAAGTTGTACTCCCACAAGATGTCATGACTAGCAAATATAATGTATATTTACTTCAATTAACTATATAGCAGTAATTATGTTACTTTAAATGTTTAGTAGAGCATTCTTTGACACGTATTGGACTAACTGGCACCCGGTAAAGTACCACACCCCCTGATTGAGGGTCAGGTGAGAGGTCTGTTTCCTTTTCTACACCCATCCCAGTCCAATTCTTTATTCCCGTTGTCAATAATTTTCATGTTGCTTAGAAGATGCGGGCAACACTTTTTACTTTATTTGGTTCTACATCAGTAAATGTTTATGGGCGTTTGTGAACGCTGTCCATCAGATGAACTACCTCGGTTGCGCGCTCTAACATAAAAAATACTTATTATGGCTAACTGAAAGATGGAGCGATTTTGATGAAATTTCCAATGAGTATTAAAAAAAAAACCATAAACGAACGTATTGAGAAAAATTCTCTCGATGATTTATAAGATATATAAGCGAGCAAAGTACATTTAACTAGGTTATATTTTATATAGAGAAACTGAAGGAATAATATTATTATAAAGCTTCTTGTCTTAGGAAATTGTGTAAACAACCGTTGCTTCTGGGAAAACGTACCTAAGCGCAGTTCGAGCTTATGAAACTTCTGGAAAATCATGAATAATTGCTATGCAAAGGCGGTAACTGCATTTAGTTCTACGAACTATGGAACCTTTTAAATCAATATAGATGTAATATTGAAAGCTCATACTAAGGAGTGTGGATGTGCGGTTTGCACAATTTGAGTTGTCGGTATTCAATTTCATAGAAGTTCAGTTTATTATATTCAGAATGGTAAAGTATATATATATGGTTCTACGTTCAGTTACATATTATTGATTTATGCAAAAGACCTGTTTGAGGAGGTATCCTATTTAATTCATACTAAGAAAACCGACAGATGTTATAATAAAGTGTTTTGCAGAACTAATTACCCGTGTTGCAACTACTTAGACTACCTATATATACTATATAAACACTATCACAATCAGGTCATAGATTTCCTACCATTATACTATATTACTATTTAGCAGAATAGTAAGAATGACACAAGAGCGACACGAATATACACAGTTTTCAAATAAATTAAATCTATACATTATGTACCTATTCGTTTGATCAGGGTTGGCGTAAAACTAAAAAAAAATGTTACTAATGTATTGAGTAACTGTGTCTAGTTATGATTTCGCTTAAATTTAATAAAAAGGTAATAATACAGAAAAAAAATTATATATCTGTGCTCCGTGTCTGAATATGATAAAAATATAATGAAAAGCGTTTGGTTATATTTCGTTTCCTGCTATCCGGGTTATAGTCTGGTATAAAATTGGTGTTAATTTTTCTCGTTGAATAACTTCCTAATAATGCGCTAAATACTTATAAATTTCAACAGTATGAACATACTTCCAAATTATTAATATTAATTCCAAATATTAATCCTCCAAAATTATCACAAACATTTGATAATGTCGCTCTTTACTTATTGGATTTTGAATTTCTCCGAGGTTGGAATTGACATTCAAACAAGTCTGACTTTGATTCTACTGCATGTTTGCAGAAGAAATATATTATTTTAACTCGATTTTATTAGTTTCACCTAGATATTTGTATTACACGGACTCCTTTAGACTTGATTTTGAGTATTAACCCACTTATTTAATTCTAATAAGGTGTTTTTATTTAAGATTTGTGACAGAGCAATAATTTCATGAGCGAAGCGTGATATTTAGTTTTTTGAAACTTTATAAATTTTATAAGATTATTCTGAAATGTTATTTACACTAAATTCAGAATATTGTTTTTCTTTAATTAAGATAAAAATAGAATAATACAAATAGTAAAATATCAGAATACATATCGAACAATAAAAAATCATCGCAAGGAACAGAATACATACAAATGCAGCACAAGCCAAAACCATTGGCGCAGTAACCATTCGCTGAACCTCCCCTGGCGGAGCACTCCCTTGCTGTCATGCAGGTGCCGTTGTCTCCTGAGGCCCCGGAACACCCTCCGTTCGGAAACGTCACCACAGTGAACAGAGATAGAACTATAATTATAAACAAATACGATATTAATAAATGAATGTAATAAAATTTCTAAAGAATACCCACCAAATAACGATAGTTATTTTTAGATAGCTATAAAGTTATACATGAATTTTAATCATTTTTAGCGACACAAAGCAATTAAATTACGATTTAATGCATAGGTTTCAACCTATGAGAAGATTTAGGAATAAAGCCAACATGAAAGGAAAAATAATAACCCGACGATCCGAGGTCAGGAAGTGGTATGAGCTTTTAAATAAAAATAAACATTTTTTCTTGAATTCCGCCAAAACGACAAGTCCTACAAAATAAACTTGTAGGGCAAAGTTGTAGGTAATTAAGAGATCTACAACTTTCGCTTTTTCAAATTACCTCGAAATTTAATTGAAAACTAGCTGTGCTACGCGATTTCATCTCCGTAAAAGTTGCCTATATGTTATTCCAGTTGTTCAGCTATCTACGTACCAAATTTAATTGCAATCGGTTCAGTAGTTTTTGCGTGACACATGACACAAACATACACACAATCTTACAAACTTTCGCATTTATAATATCAGTGGGACTAGCTGAGCCCCACGATTTTAACCGCGTTAGTCCGTATCCCGTAGGAATATCGGGATGAAAAGTTGCCTATATGTTATTCCAGTTGTTCAACTATCTACGTACCAAATTTTATTGCAATGGGTTCAGTAGTTTTTGCGTGAAAGAGCAACAAACACACACACATCCTTACAAACTTTCGCATTTATGATATTACTAGTAGGAAGTAACTAGTAATTTCAAATTAAGAAAAATAAAAACAGCTACGATATACGATAACCAAAATGCTTATTAGAGATACGTTTTTGATTTTTTTCTTTCGAATCAAATTTTGTAGCATTAGGTCTTTAATACACTATCAAATTAGCACATGTCCTGAAGCATATTATATATTTATCTCATTTTAAACGCAGTGGATGGAGTGTACTGAAATGTTTTGGCATTATAAAACAGTATTTAGTTGTAGTAGTCCCTTAAAAAGTTTTTTTCTTGCAGTTTAGATTGGATGGAAATAGTTTACGAAAGGATTTATGTATGCAAAAAAATTGAGAAATTATACGCTATTGTTATGACATTTTCAATTGGCATTAGAAGGTTGCATGTATCCCAGTATTCTGCAAAAGTTTATAATTCCGCTCTCATTTAAGTACATATTAATATTATGTGTAATACCGTAGTCGTAAACATGCACTAGGCTTTTATTGGAATAGTTGAGCGAAGTTTCTAGTATTGATGTTTATTGCGATTTGCGTATGTAGATTACATATATGTATCTAATAGTAATTGTGATGATGTAGTAGATTATACTACACTACACTACTTTGTTCATACATTGCATAAAAGAATACTTACACCTACTTTCCTTTTGCGCAGGTGTCCAGAACCGAAAATCCATCCGTCTCTCGTGAAAAGCCTTTTTAAAATCACTTCGATTTAAATTCGGGATCGAATTCAAAATCCCTCTATTAATCGCTGCTATATTATGTTTATTTATCTCAATGCAATAACAGGGATTTAGAAAAATATAAAACACAGACAAGAATATAAGTCGCGCCATGATGTGCGTTTACTTGACAATAAAATATCACGAATTTGAAATGAGACAAATGTAACGCGTTCAATATATAATATTTGAACGGGAAGGGGAACAATGGTGTTAAATTTCTCCTATTATAATATGATGGTGACAATGCGTACTTGATGACAATTTCTTTGACTGTATGTTTATTGCACGCATTCGAGGTCATCAGTTCGGAACGCTGGCTTTTACCGCTAATTGCGGTCTCCGCCAGGTAAAATAATAAATTGTGTTGGAAAACACATTAGCTACAAAGGATAAATGCGAATCAACCCGCGCATACATATTTTACATAAAGCGTATAATATCACGGTTATTCGTATCGGTCAAGCTTTTTGAATGTCCTGTATTATTAATAAATACATTTAATTGTAAAGGTTCAAAGATTTTAAGACATTGTTCAGACCACCGAACGAAGACACAGGCACAAATCCTTTTTTTATGAAAAGTGCACAAATGAGCTGGTGGTTCGCCTGGTGGTAAGCGAACACCACCGGCTATAAACATTCGCAGAGGTATCGCCTCTGCGAATGCGCTGCCCGCTTTTAAGAGGAAAGGGATAAGGAAAGGATTGAAAAAGGAAAGTAGGAATGGACCGGGAAGAGGGAATTAAAGGAAAGAGGACCCCGGCTCCCCTATTCCCGGTACGAAATACAGCAGCATGCTTCTATTTCACGTCGGTCTTCTGTGGGGGTGTGGTGGGTACTTTCCCGATGCTAGCTGGGACAATTCGTGACGAAGCGTGCACGACCCCACGTAAAAACTAGTTTAATGTTTAATAATTTTTTGTTCTGATAACAATTATTGCTATAGATAAATAAAGAGAATAGACGTGCGTACATACGGGTGCAATGATGAAGGAAAATGGAGATATTTAAATAACGTGAAGATCAAAAATCAAAGGTACTTTATTCGAACATAACATAAAAATTAAACACAGACATCCGAGTTCTTAAATAATATGTTGAATTACATGCCAAGTCTTGCCGATAATCGATGAAAGACTAGAATATACAATGAAGTAATTAATTAAACTTATAATACGCTCGATGACATACATAAAATGAGAATAATTAATGTTTTTAATGAAACCGTTAAGTGTATAAAGTTGAGAGACATTATTTTACGATATTTATGATTACTAAGATTAAATTAGACTTATACTTACATCAAACGTATAATAATACTACACTTCATAAAAGACGTTTTCATGCCTAAATTTCACCTGATCAAAATTTTTACACGATTGTGTCAAATTGTCAAAATACAGTCAAAGGAAAGTAATCGACACTTCCTTTGATTAAACGCCAATTGGATGTATTGTTTGTGACATAAATTTTATACTTTATTAGTAAAGATTTTTCTAAGTCATTTATGTTATCCATATGAAGGTGGAAATCACAGCGACGTGAAAAGAGTGTATAAAAACCAATAGAAATAAATTTGGTTTTTACCACATTATCCTCAAAATTTGAAATACACTTAATATAATTACTTAACTAAATAAATTACATTGATATCAGACATCAATCTAAAAGCTCTTACATTTAAGTCCAGTATCTTATAACACCACAAGTTTATTATATTTAAACATTAATTGACGACACCCAAACAACTAGAGAAAATTAACAAATATCATTTATGACTAAATTAATATCTAGACATTTAAATTTAACGTTGTAACGTCAGTTTAATATAATTCGTATGTATCGGGTATTATTTGGCCACTACCATCTATTTTTATTTTATTAACATCAATGATATAGAAAACACGAATATCATAAATGAAGGTAAGTACCTGATTTGAAAGTATTATATCTAATAAAAAGAATGATTTTATTTACAACGCGGTCACATTAACATCTTTTAATTAATGATTCCACTTAACAGGGACTTTGTCAAAGTACATATACTGGATTAAAAAGAGATAGGACTTATATTTAAGACAGTCGCTCTGATACTGTTGTTACATTAACTTGATGTTAGGCAATGATGACTCAGTACAATTACTGGGTGAGCTAAAAGTTACGGAGAGAAGTAGAAAAGTGTAGCCTCGCATTCCAGAGATACGTCAAGTTAATGCGATTGTGATATATATTTGAAAGGTATAAGGTTCAGAAATATTATAATAAGTACAAATATTCAAATTCATACACCTAAATTTTAAAATGTTCTAAATGTATTCAGTATTCTAATGGGTTTATAATAATATAATTCATTTCATTAACAATCATACTGGCCGGACAAGTGGTTACACATTTTAATTGTAATCAACAGTAACAAATATATATTCATCATAATAGGTTTAATAATTCTAGACTTTCTAGACATATATTTTAAGTTACAGTTATTTTTCACATCTCAAAACTTCCCAAACGTTTGCGTTTTCGTCTCGAGTTATGTTTTTTTTTATTTATTTTAATAATATTTATATAAATGCTTGTTCTATCTACAGAATTTAGAGTCGTGATTTGTATATACTTTTGCTACGTTCACGACGGTAAAATTAACATTGAAAAGCTTTTTTAAATACAAAGAACTTAGAGTTCGCTTATCACAAATACACGTACAATAATCGTTCTCTCAAAAATACATTCTCTACAAAGGCACACCCAAACATGAATTTCCACATTTATAAAAATGCTAACTACCTACGTTTCCTTAGAATAAAGATATTCATCTAAGACTAATCATTATCAATTATCTATTTCTTACATCTATGGTCAGTTATTAAAATACATTTGTGCTTTTTTTATTGTAACTTTTCTTTTAATTATGAGGAAACCTATTGAAAAAATCAGTGAGTGTTTTAAATTAAACAAATGTCGCCAGGATACATTTGTATTTGGAAGTAACATTATGTCATATTAAATTTATTTAAAATGGCAAAAATATTAAACTATCGCCATAATTAACCTAATGATGTATTTTACCACGGTGGGTGCAAACTATGATTTCATATTTTACAATTTATTTTCTATTATCTAAATTTTTCGTTATCATAATTGTGACTACGACTTTTTTTAAAGTACTGTATTTTTATAATAATTTTTATTTTTCATTTTATTTTTCATACAAAAAAGGAGATAAGCTATTATCATGAAAGAAAACGAAGAAGGAGCCTCGCCTTTAGCAGTAGTAAATCCACAGATAAACCATTAATGTATGTACTTATGTCTAAAATAATGTATTGGTTATTTTACATAAAAATATATATCTAACGTACACACAAAATTACGTAAGTACTTTCATTTGTATATAATGTGTTTTTGCAATAACATATTTAAAGATCTATTTGTTATAATATAACATGCAATATAATTCTAACATTCAGATATATCACAAAAACTTAACCAATATTAAAGATAACATTTTACTATATATGTTAGCTGTTCTCTACTAATGGAAACCAAGAAAGAATTTATATGAAATACAAATATTTTATTATGTTTTAAACTTATCCCACAATGAGATTTTGGAGTTAATATTTATATGAAAATAGCATCTATGTCAATTGTCCATTTGTTTCAGGCCAGAGTATTTTTATATTTTACGTTAAAAAATCTGCTATTGTTTATGTTAATATGTAAATATGGTGATCTCATTACGGGATACTATGTATGAAGAAGTTTGTAGCGAATGTATTTAGTAAATGTCTAGAATAAATTATATTTAAGCCATTTTGTTTTCATTTAGTATGCCGGTTGCTTGTTAGAACGCGTGAGGGTCCAAATCCGTTTATTTTCAGATACAGCCTACCGTATTGGATGTAAATTTCTACAAAGAATTAAATTACGGTTAGCTGTATTTAAAATGTACCATCAGCCCGCCCTATTTATATTAGTCGGTGGGCGAGCATTCTGGCGGAGCCTTGGAGAATTCCAGCGGGGGAAGCGAGACTCGCCTGGTATGATCCCTTCATCTACATCGTCTGCCTCAGTTTTTATTTCCATTTTCTAAAACAAAAACACAACTAACTCACTATTAAGTTATACTCATTATTATCAAATCATACATTAGGTATATTAAGCCTTCTTTTATATATTTATTGATGTAAAGTAAAATACCAGAAAGCGTGCATCAGAATGTGTAAATATACCTGCACAATAAGCCTCAGTAACAAATACTGTTGTTCCACTACACGACTTATTTCTCGGAGGCGAAATTTTTGCTTTTCTAATTGAGATGCCAAGTAATCATCACTGCTTTCAAGTACAAGATCCAAACCGGCTATACAAAACAAATATACTTAATAACATTTCCATTTTAGATGAAGTTTTCAATATGATCTCTATTTTGGTAACTTACCGTCTTCGGTAAAAGGATTGCAGAACCACTTACGCAAAAGAGTGTCAAGGAAACCCAGTTTACTGGTGTTAGTGTTGGGATACTCAATCACCTCCGATTTATCAACCTTCTCTAAAATAAAAGCGGGTAGTTTTCTCTCCAGCTCAGTGTGCAGGACAACCTTAAATGACAAATTTTTAAAAACATTTAGTCTTCACACATTGTCGACTCGTGCATACAAATAGATAATTGATCTTAATTTTTTACTAAATTTAATAGATATCAATGAATAAGAGACTCACCTGCATAGCTAAACGTTTCAGTTGGGCATTTCGCCTAACGCTCTCTATATCACCAACAGCCAAACCGATTAGTAGATTCATAAGCAGAATTGGCATGAGTACCATAAAAAGTCCAAGTATTACGAACGTCATTAAAGGATATGGTAGAAACACCTCCGATTCAGTTTTATAGTACGGTTGTACATAGGTACCAACAAAATCAATTTCTCCAAGCATCATGGCAAAGGTCCTCAACAGCGACATGGGAATACTTCCGAAAGATAGATGATTTCCCTGAAAAAACATTGATAATTATTAGGTCTTTCGCCAAGCTGAAAAATACATTTAATTTCGCGGTAGCAGTGTTCATTCGCAAGACGCTTTAGAATTTGAAAAATTATACAAAATTTCATGACGTCACGAACCAAAAAACTATAAAAGTAATCCATTCAATATTAAATACTTTATTACGTGCAGTGCTAATAATAATTCGCGTGGGTAGATACCGTAAGAGCCAAACCAACTTTTGAGAGTAGTACGTAGAATGACAGTCCAAATGCAATAATCAAAATCGAAAAGACCATTAGCACTTTTATCAGAGTTTGCAGGATTTCCAGGAACATCACCACGTAGATACCGATCTGATCGAACCGTTGCAAGAGCAGAAGTAGTCCAAACCAAGATAGAAACATAGTTATCGATGCAGCAGAATACTGTAATGACAAAAACTTCAATGTAGTAATATATCTAAATAGAGATTTTAACGTATTTTATCGATTGTGTATGATATTGAATACATACACATAAATAAGTATAATAAGTTTTACCTGTAGATCACTTGAATGCGACGCCAACGTGGGGCAAACCATCAGAGTTGAGCTGACATACAATATCCAGGAAACAAAATTGGAAGGATCAGCAAGGTAATGCCATTTTTGTTGTTTTATATTATACAGCTCGCGAATTAAGCAAACACAGTTGTAGGATAGGATGGTAACCCTGCTTACGTAAAACGCCACCATGGTTTCGAATGCAAATGTAAACGGGAATATCGTTATTTTGCCTGAAATATAACAATTTTACTTATAACACTTAAGCCCATTATAATGTATAATTACGTATGAATCTTTTCTAAAACAGTGTTCATTTTAAATAATATCGTGCATTGGATACTTAAAGCGACTCACTTATGCTGTTGTTTGTATTATTTTCAGTTTCGAGCACAAATTCACCACTTAGTGTTTCGTTTATGAGTTCCGATACGTTTTTCATCTGCTGTTTCTTATTTTCAGATGGACCTTTCATCAAGAGGTAGCCATAGAGGGTCACAAATACAAGAAATATGCAATAGAACAACAAATTCGTCAAATGAAAGTATTTTCCGTATGAGTTCCATTTCATTTGTAAGTATTTTTGACTAAGCGGGTGAGCTAGCAATTCAACTCTACCATGAGCTACCATTGCCTGAAATATTGCAAATGTTAAATACTCTTCTCGGAAGTAAAAGTATAATTTGTAAGTCGCCAAATCAAGATATTAATAATTAAAACTTTAGTATTGATCTGGCGATATACAATTGCGTGTAATTATATATACAAGTGAACGATAAAAGCCAAAAAAAAAAATCAAACCACCGATAAACCTTGCCCACACACAGGTGATGAAAGCTTGCTTATAGTGGTCGTGTCTGTAACGGCACATTGCTTTTTACATATTCTGCTGTTTGGTTGAGATTATTGATTGAAATAGTTTACCGTGATACGTGTGTTACTGTGAAATTTATTAGATCAAATAAAGTTAGTGACATGCGGACACAAATCGTTCTTTATTTTATTTTCATAGACTAATCAGTAAAATAACTTTTATTTTTTGGAGTTATTTCATCCAAGTCCATGAAAATAAAACCAGTTCTCATTGTTTTGATAAATGTTAGTACTGATACAAAATTGTGAGATTATATTCAAGCAAAGCATCATCGTGTGTTTGTGACAGCACTCACGTTGATCACACACAACGGTTCAGGCCGAAACTTTGGGTCATTGAGCGCCTGTCTTAGCGCTTGTATCTCTAGCTTCGAATGTTGGTAGTATTCGAAACAGTATTTTATCTGTGGCGGAGCAAACAAATATTAAAAATGTTATTATATACGTCCAGTATGGAACTTACGTTTAAGGCCGGTAATGGTGTTTTTATAGCGCTATCCGGTTTCTTATTCCCATCCTCAGGTTTTACCGGAGGACATAGGGCGGAGAAGCAGTATTTGATCTAAATTATATAAATATCATTATTTGAACAGATCGAGTAGAATAGATACCTGTAGCCTAATGGTTTCTCTTAAATAACCTTATTTATACGTTCTCCTTTTGCTTGCTATACTTGCTTCTTCTGATGTTTTTATTATTATTTCATGTTGTCGCTCGTATAACTACGTAATTTGAATTGGGTGATAATGTAAAATGAGAATATGAATCTAGTTATTGATTAATTTATATTTTCTATTGCACTCTAAGTAGGCAGTGAATTGTATTTTAAGTAAAAAATGATACATACCTCTATAACCCTAAATATAGCATAGCATAGAAAATCAGAAGTATTTTTTAAAAGAGGGATAAGAACTTGTTATTCGCAATTGACCGCTGACTTACATGACAAAAATTTAATCGTAATATAAAGTTATGTAATTAAATTAGATGATGTATTATATTAGTTACAGATATGTAGATAGATATTGATTTTCACATTCGTGGAAAAAGTACTATGAATTCTCATCTACGTATATAACAGTTTTCACATAATATTCACGTACCTTGTAATCTCAGTACTTAAATGATTATAAAATTATTACAAAATTATTACTAGCGGCTGAGGTGGTCCCCTTTTCTATTCCTTACATACTCACATAGAAACTCTTAGAATCTTTCTTGCAGTCGGCTTTTGTGATACATTTATCTTGAACTGCTTCAAACACACGGGGCATGTAAGCTATCAATGCTAAGGTCACGCAGGGGTGGCGGTGAGATCGTAAAGCCATAACTTCTTGAGCCCTGGAAAGTAATTTGTATATACGACTATGCGTTTATCATAATATTATGAATCTCTTTGGGGTTACAATAAAAGGAAATGAATAATATTCCTAATTTACATTCATTATTCATTTTATCACTAAACTAGACGCTCGTCCTGGCTCCGCCCGGGTGTCAAGATTCCTGTTTTATCCCAAGGAAGCATTTAATCGGGATAAAAGTATCCTATCAACCAAGTCTGTTTACCAAATTTCATCAAAATCAAAATTATGATTGACGGACAAACATCCAAACAAACAAACTTTCACATTTATAATATTAGTGTGATAATGTGATTTTTATTCATCACTAAATACACAACTGTTTCCTTGCTCACTATTATTTAATTGATTTTTTTCTGGTTTTTAACGATATTCTATCAGAACCGTTGCAGTTAGGATGGTATAATAATTATGTACCTTGAAACAATTTCTTTATTCAATTTCATTAAATATTTATTATACCTTTCTTCATGAGTAACCATTGCGAGTGCGGCTTCAGGAAATTTGTAATATATAGCGTAGTCGATAGCACTCATTTCACGCCGATTGTAACCGAGGCGACATCCCATTGATAGCAGAAGCGCTATGGAATTCGGTTTGTTTTCCATCGTAGCCAAGTGTAGCGGAGTATTCTAAATCACATCAATATTTATTAAACATATGGAATCGTATTAAAAAAATCGGACTGATAATGCGACAACAGTTTTATAATATACTTTTATAATTACGAGAGTTTTTCGAACTTACGCCATCTTTATCCAACTGGTCTAGAAGATGTGAATGGACAGAATGTAAGAGCTCAATAGTTTGTGTGTATCCGCTCATGGCCGCTAGATGGAGCGGATTACGACCGTTGTGGTCTCGGTGAAGCAATGCCCCTCTATTGAGCAACAAATGCACTACTCGGGTATGCCCTTCACGTGACGCGATGTGCAGCGGTGTCAGACCTTCACCGTCACTTTCATTGATGATGAACGTTCCTTTATCAGAGTCCAGAAGTTGACAAACTGTGTGGTATCGGCCGTACCTGAAAAATGCCTCGTATTTAAACTTTGGTAGATATTTAAAATATACAAAACCAATTCGTTTTCATTAACACGGAAAAAGTAACATTGGAAGTTTATATTGACTTCAAAGCTTCGCGAAATTTAATCATCCGACAATTTAAAACTTCGGAAGTTTAATGGAGAAATAATTTTCTCATAGCATAAAATTTTTAGTTACCTGGCAGCGAAATGCAGTGGGCTCTCATTGTTATTGTTCTTGGGGTTGATACAAGCGCCCAGTTTAATTAAATTTTCCAGGGATCTGATGTGACCCTCGCGGCTAGCATAATGAAGCGGAGAACACCCCGTATTATCTTTTTCATTTAATAGGACTTCCAGACTCCTTTCACTACGTTCCTTTAATAAAAATGGTAATCAATTTTGGTAAAGATTTTGTTATATTTATTGAAATGACGTCATAGCAAATGTCATACATGGCAAACATTGTTTATAATTAATTTTAAACGTGGTACATGATTATTTCTGAAGGATGCTATAGTATTAAATGACACATGATTTAATAATTTAATATATGATCGAAGTTTAAAATTGAGCGCCTTACCTTGCATTTTTTGGCGAAATCTTCAAGTCGACCCCCATTTATTACGACCAAATGTAAAACATTTCTCATATTAATATCTTTTAATTCAAGATTAGCTCCAAGTTCCATCTGAAAATCAAATATGGCGTAATAAATAAATGATAAAGTGACTGAAACACAATATATGACTTCCAATTAGCGTAATCTGAAATATTATTAAGAAAAGTATTAAATAACTTGGTATTAATTATGACCTAGGGCGATAATATTGTTTGGTATAATATCATTACCAATAAGTGGACGGTTCTCCAGCCGCACCGGGAGGCGGCCAGCAACAGGGGAGATCGTCTTTCCTTGTCCAATGGATTTATGTCTGATCCCTCGGAAATTAGGTAACTAACAATGTCTGGATGGTCAAACATGGCCGCGCAATGTATAGGTGTCATTTTTTGAACGTCGCACGAATTCAGACACGCCATCTTCTCTTTTGGTTGCATTGTGAACATCAATTTTACGATTTCAAGTGCGCCCTAAAATAATTTGAAACTATAATGAAATACGATGCTTTAATACTGTAAAATTATGTATTAATACTCGTATAGTGAGATAAAATATATATAATGTAATGAACTTCAGCTAGTTAACAATTGTATCAAATATGATGAGCAATTTGGTTAATTAAGTCAGAAAGCAATTTTTATAACATAGAAATTTACTCAAATTAAGTTGGGTTATTTATACCTGAGCGCAGGCAAGGTGAACTGGGGTGGATAAATCATGGTGCTGCGTAGAAATTTTTGCACCAGATCTTAGGCACAGTTCTACAGCTCTTATGTCCCCACCGTGAACTGCCGAATGCAGAGGCACATTGCCTTCGTTGTCGTGCAGTGATAGCATTTGTTCTCTGGTACAGCCTTTGGATTCAGCCCATTGCAGGAATACTTCCATTGTCCTGGATGAAGCGTTCTTGGCAGCTTCATGGATTGGGTAATATCCGTTGTTGCAGGGGCGTTTTGATTCCGCATTTAAGTCGGATATCTATAAAGGACATACATTCTATACATTTTTACGTAAAACTAAAGTTGTAAATATTTTGATCATAACACTAACACTTAAAAGGCCAACTATTTATGTTAAAAAAAGATTTTTGTCCAACCAGCTTGTGTTTATTGTTGTATGTTAATATAGATTAACAATAAGACTAACAAAAATGTGCTCAATGATATTACTACATTTTTTTTATAACTATAACTCTCAAATTCATAGAAATAATGGAACACAACAAAAAAAAATTTGCTCCATTAAAATTTGTTAATCTCATTTTCATGTAGTTCGATCAGAAGAATGAAATAGTAGGAATAAAAAGAGCAAAAAATATAATTTAACATCATGAAGATCAGAATTTTATAGCATTTCCAGGATATAAAACTAAATATATAAAATCCCGTTGTATTTACCAGAATTTGGGCACACAAGTCGTGGTCGTGAATAGCAGCGACGTGCAGTGCGGTACGACCGTGCTCTCCGCCGAGGTCCGCGTCGAATAGTTTCTTAAATTTTGCAAATACTTGAAGAGCGGCCACCTAATATAAATAGTTACTTAATGAAATTTCTGGATTGTTATCGCTAAAGGAACATTCAAATTAAGATTGAAACTCGATGGTAGATGGTATCATGCATGAACTAGTAACTATTTTAAATTGTAGCATTCTTAGAGTTTATAATTAGACTTTTATTTACTTTAAACATTATGATGTTTACGAGAATAAGTATGTACATTATAATAAATATTTAGAGTTGAATTGAAAGTTTTCACATTATATTTATTATCTTCAATAACGTACAATAAAATGTATAAAACAAACAAGTTACTGAATCAAACATTTTATAGCAACAATTTCAAACAACAAAGGATGGATGTCGAAAATTTCCACCTCATGGACTTCCATTGTTTAATTTACACAACATTACTTTTATACCTGTTAAATTTGGATGGAACTGTGTGTAGTATGAGGAAATTATAAAATATGCGAACCTTGTTTAGTTCGGTAGCGTAATGTATTGGTGCTTGTTGCCTCCCGTTCAACACATCTGTTTCGACACCCCTGTAATTTCAAAATTCAATTGATGTAGAAGATACGTCATACATTATGTTTAATATGATTATCAACTTAGATTTGTACGCGCAGTCCGAAGCATTTAAAGGCCAGGCAGGGGGAAAATAACAAAAATAAAAGAATTACAGTTTTCAAATTATTTCGAAGAAGTCTTTCCGAATAGATACAAACTCTATTCTTTGATATTTCTATTTAGCTATATAATATATGAGAAAAGTAAAGATCAGGTCTATTTACTATTCCGAATATTAGCACATTAAAATCTAGTACTTACGCCTCCAAAAGAAATTGAATTGCGTCGAGTGCGTCGTTCTCAATAGCCACGTGGAGTGGTGTGTTTCCAGACTTATCTTGGACGTTCAAATCTAGGAGAACAGTTACATACATTGTATGTGTGTGTACGTATAAGAGGAACTTATTTATGACCGTAGTGGCAGTTAAGAATTAAACAGTATGATAAGTGAATATTTTAATTAATATAAGCTGTTATAATCTGGTATATGTAAGACTATGTGAAATCTACGTTGAAAATCGAACAAATGAATAGATTTATGGCCAGATCATTTTAGAGCTATCTCCGTTACTCTGGATTTAAGTTCTTGCAGTTCTGTCATGTAAAATTAATGGAAAAAGTAGCTACGACACCTCGATAATAAATTTCAATCTTAATCGAAGAACAAGTCTAGAATATTAAGAGAGTTCGTTGGCTATAAATAGGATACTATGAATTTAACTTACGTTAGGGACCTGTAAGAATAAAAATTTATAAAGATTTTTGTTAATTATTAGTCGGGTCACAGATAATATAATATTATACTGGTATGGTCTATGGTCTGGTATGGCGCTCTCGTTATCCATACAGACTTGATCATAAAACATAGATTTTTATATAGTTAAAAACCCTACCTTGTTTTAAGCGTAATATAAAGTAGTTAAAATGTTGTCTTCGTGATTCAAGAATAAAGTATCCTTGTGTTTGGGAAAGCCTATTTATTATTGGTCCACTGGTTCTTAAGTATTATTTATTTATTTTATTTATTTGCTCTTTATTGCGCTTAATAAAACTACAATAAAACTTATTCATTTTCTTTATGTTTTATTCGTTTAATCATCCAAAATACAGTCTCTCCTTTTTAAATTTTACCAGTTGATATAATTAACGTTGCTGTCTGGACAGCCTTAATAATAAGTGATCACAGACCTTAATACCCAAAAAAATATCGGTCAAGTCGATTTCAAGTCGTCTGTATCTGAGATTTTTATAAATTACCAAGATAGAAACCAGTTAATACTCACTGCCAGAATAATTCTTGATGAATTGTAGAATGTTGGTGTTGTTCCGAGCGGCGGCTTGGTGAGCTGCGCAGCGGCCGCGAACGTCCTGCACTGACAGGCGAGTTGGGTCGCCGACATAAAGGCGCATGAAATCCTCTACATTACCGCTTTCTGCAGCCTGCAACACACAATCCCGTTAACGTTTTTTAAAATAGACTCAGCATGTTCTAGTACCACACTTTCATAGAAGACCGGCGTGAAATACTTGATAGTATTATTGCTATTGTGTTTCGTACGAGTGGGAACCGGAGGTACGATTCCTTTTCGTCACCCTTTCCAGCCTTTGTATGTGGTAATCGAGCATGCTTCGGCACGAATTGGGCCAGTTCGCACTGATGAAGTACCACACCTCACAGAAGACCGGTGTGAAATAGCACTGTGCTGTGTTTCGATCGGTGAGTGGGGGAGCCGGAGGCCCATATCCTTTTCCTTACTCTTCCCAGTCCTTTCCTTTATTTCGCTCATCAATCCTTTAATAATCCCTTTCCGTTTTGATGTTGGCGACCCATTTGTAGCAGCGGAAGGTCTGGAACCGAACTTACGCCTCTTCAAATATTCATGGGTGGTGGTAGCGCTTACCATCAGGTGACCCGCCAGCTCCATTGCCGACGATGACTTAAAAAAAAAACATTTTGTTTTCTCCAGTCGTCAATTTATTGAGAATGATTTACAATGTTATTGATGGATGTTGTTATTCTTGCACGATTTAAGCTTTAGGTACACATCAAAAGAGCAGTGTTTGATTGTAGAATTAGTACTTAATAGTTTAAACCCGTGGTCTACTTTAAGATATATTTTGAAAGCGTGATTGGTGCCGCCCATAAGCATTCACAAAACCAGCAGGGCTAAATAAATGGCAAACGCTTCGTTATGCGCTTCGTTCTCATCTATTCGTTTTCTATAAACGTTTATGACATATACAGTCTAGTCCTTTTTGTTCAAAAAGTAATAAAACATCGAAACTTCCCATCATTTTGTTGTTTGTAAAAATCGAAGTCAAATGTCAATTGATTTACAAAACAAAGAGAAAGTATGATAATTATCAATGTAAAATGACATTCATTGCTGACCTGAGCTATAAAATATTCTGTACACAATACTGACTAATTGCATGGCTCATTCCCAAGTGGATAGCGGGTTCTTTTCCATCAACTAATATACGATTCCATATCGAGAATTTCATTATCGCTCTATGTATTTCGATTATACGTTGCATAGTGTTAAATGATATTAAACCTCCTATTCATGGTAGACATTGATTATTAAGCAACAGTTGATCAACAATGTTGCTGTAAATTTTGTAATAATGTGGATATTTTCGAGCTGTTACGCGGTGTTTTGAAACAGCGGTTTTAAAAAACGATTTCTGATAAAGGTAGATATTTATTTATCTTATATCTATAGACGAGCAATTCTTGTATATATATATATATAATTGGAATCTCGGAATCGGCTCCAACGATTTTCATGAAATTTAGTATATAGGGGGTTTCGGGAGCGATAAATCGATCTAGCTAGGAATCTTTTTTAGAAAATGTCATATTCGTGTTTTATCGACTTTAACTTATTTTCTTAACAAATAGGAGGCGTTTGAGTAGTCCCAATTTATTTATGACTCTTCCTGACATCTATTGGCGAATAATAATACTATTTTTTGGCGAATTATTAAAGTTAAAACAAAAAAAAAATATACCGAGCAAAGCTCGGTCATCCAGGTACTTTTCTATAATGATATAAAAGTACTTTAACAATTAATTGATTTCGAATAAAAAGAAATAGTATCGATTATTGGTACACGACCGATCTGGTAGGGAGCGGAGATGAACTGAACTTGGAAGGGACGCGGGGATGTGGGTGTGGAAGGATAAATACTGACCAGGGTTTTAGGAGGTGATGGGATCAGCAGGTTTCCATTGATCGAGGGGTTGTAACAGAGCGATAATATTTCAACATACATTACCAACCGCGCAGTGTTGCCAGTTGGTTGCTAGCAACAAGTTGGCAATAACTCCTCAACAAACTGATCCGTATTCACGATAAACTTTGCTGTTAAACAAATGTGTATCGTGAATACGGAGCTTTACAACAAGAATTGATTTTATATTTATTAAATTAAATGTAAAACTCTTATAATTACTCAATACCACATGATAAAGAGACATCATACAGCAGTGCAATTGCTTTGATCTTATAGTAAAACCCGAAAAACATCGCGGTTGTTTCAACTCAATAATATTAATATGTATATAAATATAGTAATGATTAAAAGAACTTAAAAACACACGATTACCCGTAAATAGTGTCCCGAGCTGATATAAATATAGCGTATGTAGATCGGGCTCTTACATTCCGCGTCTAGCCTTATCCCCGGCACGATTATTGATGTATGGATTATGAAACTGTATCAATATAGTCCGTGCTAGGTGACCCGACTACCAGGCCCAATAAAATCGCGGATTGCTAGTTATTGAACTATAAACATATAATAAAAAAGTCTGTGTGATGTGTAGCTATAACACAGGATGGAGCTTTCGATTACATTAGGAATAGAGATAATTGATGGTTAGAAAAAACAAATCTTACAGTGTGAATAAATTATATCGATATCAAAGCAACACCATACATTTAAGGAATTATCAAATCAAGTCAAGCTTTTTATGCTACAAGTGATTAAAATATTAGTATCATCTTAGATTGAGACATATTCTAGAAAGAAAAATTATTAAATAGAAGAAAGGATTCTTCTAAAAACGAGTATATAAAACTCAAATCATTCATTTGATTGATCATCATGATACACAGACTTTTATATACTATACAGAATTGAAAAAAAAATTATAAAAACAAAAGGTTTTGTAACAACACACGATGTTAATCTTTTTTCTACTATTGAGGTATTGAAACGTAAAAAAAAGGATTGTGTGAAATATAATGAGATCCGAAATTTCCATGAATATTTTATTCCTTCATCAAGTGTCACCTGAAATGTGTGTGGACATTTTCATATTATATTTTATGTGAATACGAAACGATGTGAGATCTTAAAATTACCTTGTGACGGATTATCCTACGTAGAAACCTAATAAGAGCAATTAGTTATCCATTTAAATCAGCTTTCCAAAGAAGTCAAATTCGAGTAGATGAACTGAGCTACCATATTTAGGAAGCGTAGATGGTGTCTAAACGTTACTAGTAAAACATGTACATTGTGCAATGTGTTTAAATGGAAATAATCAGTTTACTTTTACATTGTTTAATAATAATTAATCATTAATTGGCATATTCATATATATTTTTGATTGGTTCTCCTTATCTCAAACTCAGAAAAAAATACAATCAAAAGTAAACCGAACAACAATAGTAAATAAAATATAGATATATAGACCTTTATTTGCACATAAAACTTATCGATAATTTATTACCATAATCATATAATACGTTACGGTATTTCGTAGAGGGATAAAAAATCATAACTGATATAAATAATAAATGGAATATTAGCATTGTATAACGATGACAATAAAAATTTCGTAATCCATTTTTAATACGGCGATAAAGTATCGTAAAAAGTAGTTTATAGTGTGCTTTCAATAGAAATATCTGTATTCTCGACGGGTCAGACGGCATAATTTTCTAGAAACTTGCAACCACCGGTCACGAGGAACGAAAATTATTTTCCATGCGCAACGTTTAGTGCAAAGTTTAAAGCAAGAGAAGTTTTATTAAAGTTTTTTTTTCTCTTATATTTTAAATTTCAGTTTCAAATCAGCCACAAGAAACGTATAAAGCATTGGCGACAATCCCCAGCGATTAAGCGGAAGCGCACCAAAGAAAATCAGAGTCCTGTAGAGGAAATTTAAATACATCCGAGTTTCTTTTATCTTGGCTCCTAACGAACATCCCACTCTTTTATATTATTCCTTGAAGTAAATCCTTTATTTCTTTGTTTATTTGTAATTGTACATGCCAAACTTGTTATGGCTCTGTGTAGATTAATAATTATCAAGTCTAAGCCAGACCAAGATTGATCTGTTACACGATATCGGGGGGTTACCGATGTCTTAAAGTAGAATTAATTCCTGTGTGGGAAAAAAACAGAGCTATATAAGTTGCCTAGGGCCATTACTTTCTTACACTGATCTTGTTAATGTTCTACTCAATAACACCTTTCAATTCGTCTCTCCGATACATTGGCCAAGCTATAGCAAATGTCTTGCTTGGTTAGAAGCTGCAAATTATGTCTACTGTCTTACTGTTGAGAACGCATTATGCAGTTCTTTTTAAAGACTCGACCGGTTTTAAGCTCTTCTAGTTTAACAAAAAAAAATGTTTCTCCCTGGTTATTGCGCATTGCGCTATTTCCAATGTGGTCACTTATTGGTTATTATGGGAAATAACAATAAATATGGAAACATTCTTCCAAGGATGCCATACAAAACTTTCGGAAGATTTAGAAATATGACATTAAAGTTAATAGACGTGGCCAAAGGTCCAATACTGTCCTACTGAAGCCTTCGCCGCGAAGATTATCCTTAATCTTTTATTGGCATCGTGTCATTTATCTATTTTCATCTAACTCAAACTCACAAAAAATACAAATTTAACAAACTGAACAATGATAGGAAGTAAAATAGAGTTGAGATAAACCTCAATTTCCACGTAAAAGTTATCGAGTACGATAAGGACTCTGTAACTTATTTCTGAGATCTAAAAGCGAATAGTGAATTGCTGAAAGGATAAACATTTAGAGTGAACTACATGAAATGTTTCTATATTTTTGTAGCAGAGTAAATTGTACCTATTGCACTAGAAATCTTGAACCTTTTTAATATTGTAAAATGCAGTTTTAAAGTAAATTATGTTAATGTTTATTTTCCTATAGAAAAAAATATCTTTAGAGTGAACTAGTTGTATAATTATTCGCGACGTACTCACTTATAATAAATACACAATATGAAACACGAGGGCAAAAAAGGTCGTCGCGTAGCCAAAACTATCTGGATATTCGTTTTCATTTTATTGTTAGTTTGTCCTCTATTTTTCCTTCCATACCTACCATTAATCGATCGATGCAAAAAAGTACAGGGTGTTATTTTAAGGGATTTAGTTCAATCGACTCCTGGTCTGATCTTCATGGATCATTCATATGCATTTTTTTGTGATACAGTCTTTGATTACAAAAAAAAGAGGAATACTTTCTTGGACTAAAATTTCATATCCACAGTATTAAGAGTACTTCAGGCGGTATTACAAAATTCCACCCTGTATAAAGTATATAGGTATATTTAATAAAATTGATCGTTTACGGTATGTGGCTGACACGATAAAAGGTCTCCGTATATCGATGTCCCACTGAATAATGTGGAAGCGATCTTATTGAAACGTGAGATCAAACTGTGTAAAGACAGTATTGGCGAAGGCCAGTTGATTGTGTCGTATATTTATATTAACTGAACCCTTCACCATACTATGTATATTTCATTCATATAACAGTGGTGACTCAGTGGTGATAGCCTCGCACTTCAAAATCGTTAAGGCGGGGTTCGAGACCGGGCGAGCGTGCAGGAGATACATTGATGATTATTCAATTTATATGCACATGTGGATAACACCACCACTACTTAAATGGTGAAGGAAAACGTAACGTCTGCAATGGACCTTATGCCTCTCCAAATGTTCATGGGCGGTGGTAGCGCTTACCATCAGGCGTCCCACCAGCTCCATTGCCGAGTGTAACATAAAAAAAGAATGCCTGTGTCCCAGCAGTTTCCACTGCGGATGTATGGGCTGATGATGATGATACCACACAACTCTTTGAAATTATTTTTTTAACCGTTTTCAAGACATGAAATAACAAGTCAAAGTCAATGTTCAAAACAAAGTAACTATGTATTAATAAGAAGCATCGAGTCCAAGTCGACGAAGTTTTTTTTCATTTTTAGTGTATGTATTTAAGACTTGTATGGTTTTCTCAATAATATCAAAGCCAGAACTGAACCATATAAAAATATGACTACCGCGAAAGCGCCAGATTTCAATGTTATTTATAATTGTTGATATATTGTTATTTATATATTGTAAAACGCAAGCATAACATGATTACCATGGCTTTACCTAAAATGTTTGGTAACCGCCAGGTAGATAAAAGGTTTTACGACGCCCAACTTAATTTTCGAAGATCCATTTACTTAACCATCCCGTAAAACAGTTGGAATTGGATTAAATAAAATTTATAACGAAATTTTGAAAAATGGAAGTGATAAAATATCTGAAAATTCATTCATTCATGTCACGTATAGACAGGGATACTTGGATCACTTTTTTATTTGATTAACACCAATTTAAATTTCCTTTGGGATAACGTCCAATAAATACTTCTACGAAAGTTCTCATATGTATGTAGTTAAAATGGTCACATTACGTAATTTTAAGGCCTATGTTATCTATTGAAATGCTACTCACTAAAAATTGGCTTGATATTATTCTGCACTAATAAAATAACGGGGAAAATTTTGTATTTTGTACTTTTGTAATGTTTTTACACAAAAACTGCTGCACTTATTTCAAAAATTATTTCACCTTTGGAAAGCTGCTACTTCACTGATATAGGCTATTATACCACGGGCGGAGCCAGGTTGATCTAGCTTGTCACATATAAAAATGGTTCAGACACCCATGCCTAATATTATTTAGGAATGATACAGCTACTCTAGATTAAAAATTATATGCATTATATCTACACAATTTTATGTAAATTTTGAATCTATTTCAACGTTAAAATGTAACCGAATAGTGAAATTTTTCCCGACATTATTGTTTCGTAAGACTATTCAAAATAAACAACGAGGAAGTGCTTGTATTCATAATAAATTTGAAAAGAATAAAATAAAAGGTCCACTGATATCGCGTTGTGAGCGTTGAAGGCATGTATCATGCTAATGAAGTTGTTTTCGCAGCTATTGTTTCATGACGTGGATTGTATTTTCGGACCGAAATAGAAAGAATGGAAATTTGATTCCTGAGATAATGAGGTAACAGAAAATCAGAAGAGTCAGAAGACGAGGTTTTGAGTCCCGTTTCACTCAATACTTCAATTTCATGATACATTATCTGATGATAATGTGTGGGCCGATGCCCATGTATATTATAACTGCAGGTATCCATGCCTCCTATGAGGGTTCAGGCCATAATCTATCGCGCTGGCTAAGGGCAGTTTGGAGGACGTCACATGTCGTCGAACTTTTGATTATTCTTTCTTTGATTTCTGAATTGAAAATTAATTAAGTACTTGCACGCTCGTCCGGTCTCGAACCCTCGAATTTTTGCTCTTAAGTCCAACGTCCTAACTACTGAGCCAATATTATTTCAAAATTGGAAGATTATAATTTATTTAATTTTGATAATTAAAGTAACCAAACAAGTTCTTAAGTAAGACATAGAGTAATAAATATAATGGTAATTAAATGTTTGAGGCTGTCACATAAACAATATGTTTGTTTCTATGTTTTATGAATATTATTGTAGTTTCTATGATAAATACTCTTTATTATGCATAAAGAAAACAATAATGACAAAATTTTATTGCCGATCATGTATAATTGGGCGGCTTTGTCACTGATGAGCGATTTCTTCCAAACATATCTATTCCATATTACATTTTCTCCAATATATTTACTTTTCTTACGTTTATTTTTGTTATTGGATATTTATAAAAGGATTATGCAAGTATGTAGGTAATTAAATTAAAAAAGGGCTTTTGGTAAACTGTCATTGTGAGTAGTCACAAAAACAAAACATTACAATATTATCAATTGATAAAGAAGTAATAAATAGAGGAAGAATTGTTGATTAAATCTAACTATCATTGTGAGAACCTACAAAGAAGTTGGCTTGACAGTGAAACCATTGGTTTTATAGCCATCTATTTTATCTGAAACAGTAAAATATAAGGGAATCGAACTAAGCAATAAAGTAAGCTAGTAAGCTTCCAATTACATCGGTCGGGAGCTCTTTGTTCAATGTTTATGATTATAAACATTTTAAATTGTTCTTAAATCTCGTATTTACATAACAATGATTTAATAACCTAATCCCAATATCTTATTAATGTTTTTTTAATAGATGTCCCGTCATACTAAACTAAGCTTTTCGTTCGTTTTCATTTTAATACAAACGGCGATAAATGCAATAAACCAAACTCCGTTCAGCAATTCCAGTCTAATATAGGTGTAGGGTAGCCTTTTATCTATACTTATATCTATCCTTAAGCCCCTTCACACACGACGTCGTATCGTAAGCGTATCGTACACGCAGATGACTAGAGCAAGGAGTGAGGACCTACATTTCACACTCGAAGCGGTTGTGTAGTGTAATGTAATGTTGGATATACACTAGAGCATTTTCACACGGATATCTTTGTTGTGAAACAGTCTTATATGGTTCCTACGAACGATACAATGCGTATGGTGGTAAGTATAAGCATAATTTCTACCACAGTTAGACCCAATTAATATTATATAACCTTATTCAAACCAATTTTTTAAATTTTTAGTCCATTTAGTATGAGATTAGTTCATACAAACATACTCTCCAGCTTTATATTATTAGTATAGAAGTATAGATTTAATAACGATGACTAAAGAAGGAATAGAATTCCCAAACCTGGTTTCAACAGGAGCAGTACTAAAATGTTAATATGCAAGTATTCTGCATGTCTCTAACATTCGTTAAAAATTGCGGCATCTATTTATATCTTTTGAAACTCCACGTGGAGCGACATTTTTTTATTATTCCGCTATGTGAATGCGAATCCAATCAGCGCCTCTAATATTACCAACAAATTCCTCCCCTGAGGAATGAGAGACGAATGGAAGACCATCCGTCTCTTATTCCTCTGAAGAGAAATCAAGATCCATCATAAACATCTGCTACCTATTGATTGAATTTAATAATCTTCAAAAAATAAATTACAAAACGTTAGTAACAAGTCGTGTCTAAATGCCCTCGGGCGAAACGACTACGCTAACTATTCTTGTGCGAAGTCTTATCCTGGGTTATTTTGCATTTCCGTAAAACATTTATTACTGTAATGTGTGTAAGTTTATACATTAAAATACATCATTAGAAATACAGTATGAAGCTCATTCTTGATCTCCAGTGGGTTTAATGCAATCCTTATATCGTTGAGGCTACTTATCAATAGTGATTCTATTGATTATAGCCTTTCTAGTCGGACTCTCTCCGTATTAAAATTCTTCTATTTATTTTTGTGGATTGTTTGTGGAACATGTTGTCGCGTGAAGAGGTAAGCCACCTCTAAAATTGTATCATCGTCCAGTCGTGTCCATTTTGTCTTGCAATTTGTAATCTATTAAAATATTCAACATGATGCTATGTTCATTTCCCGAGATAAAATATTTTGTATATAATCTAAGATTTCTTAGAATTCCTTCTTTTACATGCGATTTCTTAGTATTCTTTCATTCACATGCTTTCATGCTTTGATCCTTCCTTCGTACAAATAGTCACTCCATGGACGCCAATATATTTTTGTTTCTCAAACAAAAGAGGTTGTATTCTAATTATTAAAAGAAAATAATAAACCAATAATATTCTTCTAGTCGTCAGTGTTTTCCAACCTGAGGGTCGCGATTCTCGGGAGGTCACGAGTAAATTTGCTTTACAGAGCATACCTATATGCATGCTTTTATATTGTTACAAATACTTTAATGTTTGTTTGCTCTGTGTGTTGGCACTCCTGCATGCGCCTGCACCTAGGGAGGAAGGTGCAAATATTGGTATATTTGCTTTCTTGTAAGCTTGCATTATAGGCGCTTCGTCTCTAAATCTTACGCATTAAATTACATTGATGCGCATTGGAATTTGAATGCTTCCATGCTTTTGCCCCTAATCTCGTTTGAAGTTCCCTAGGTTGTACACTCGCATGGTACAAATGCTTATGCATGCTTCTTAAATATTAAGGAGTTTATTATAAATAAGATTTACTATTGTTTGTTTTTACTTTTATTAATTATTAAGCTTGATCTTATACTCGTATTACTTGTACCCCTTTTATATCAGACTTCTAAAAACAAAAGGAGGAGTTTCTATGTTCGTTTGTTTGCATATTTTTGTCCATATCATTGTATTAGGTATCTTCTATTTAAATTTGGCATGTCATACAATGATGGCTTGCATTCTTGCAAATATAACTTGCTGCTCGCCTCCATTGTCTTCGCCCTTATATGTAACATGAAATAGTATAATAATCTAAATAAAAATAAACTCTAAATGGTTTTCACTAATTAATTCATCCCAATAAAAATAAAACCAAAATATAAAAATTTGTAAATTAGTTAGATGAAATATTTAAGTACAAATCTACTTTTATTTTAACCGTTTATAATATGCAATACACAAATAACACAATTACACACAAATATTGTGACAAATTAAATATAATTTGCAACAAAGACGATGAAAAGAAGATTTACATATATCCGTAATATGGCTTAGCGACCGTGATATTTAACTTTTTCATTTGCAAAACCTACTAACTACAAACTATACCTATATAAGAGGTGCTGCTAGCTTCCTTTACCCTAGTTACTTAAGTTTTTATAATAAATAACAAAAGACTAGCACTCGGTTTATAAATTAAATCAACCGACGCTTAAAAGGAGTCGCAGCTGTGTTTGAATGTTCCTGCGAGAACAGAAAAAAACTGTTTTCTTTCATGCCTTACCTTTAGTACATCTTCAACAGTAGGTTTACGCGTCATTTTGGCGGCTATGTGAGCCAAATTATTGGGTATTTCAGGGGCCCCGTTTTCAAGTTCCCTAACTGGCGCAGGTCGCCGCCTTCGTATGTGCGGAATCATCTTATCACAAATCACAATCACAGTTTTGCACTAAGTCACATTCGATAAATTCAGTTAGTGATAACGAGAGGTCACTAGTTGCGCAAGTTTACTTCGAGAGCTCGCAGCTGTACTGACGACTGCTCTGGGTGGCTGCATGTCTTCCACTGCAGACCGCGCGCCTCTCCCCGGGAATCCCGCCCTTTCGATGTATATCGCAACCCTTAGGCTGTGGCATACTGAATCTCGAGCCTGAATTCGCGTTTTAATTGGGCAACTATTGCATTACTTTGTTCGACATATAACATTTATTCTATGTGTGTTAAAAATTGAATTTTTAATATTTATTTACGTTATTTTAAATGTAAATGCCTCTAACGTATTCAATATTTCGGTACTTTTAGTAAAAGTTTTATTTGCCAGGTGTATTTTTCAAATGAATTGTTGTATGTTTCACGGGATTACTGGCTCTTGAATAAATTATTTTACTACAATTAAGGAATTTGATCAATTGTAATATTGTATGATAAAACTCCGTAGATATACAGATTTACAATAAAGTTTGGGACGATTAACTTTGTAACTAAATTTTCTGAACTGAACTGTGTAATTAAATTACAAGAAATGAAAACAAGACTAAAGTAATTTATTAATAAATATGGATGAGTTTGAATACGATTCAGGTAATTTCAATAAGTTCTTAGTATGAATTCAAACATAAAGCGGAAAAATTAGCGATAATTAAAAAATACATAAAAATTTGAGGTCAAGAAGACACCTTAAATTATTATTAAGATGAATGTTACCAAAGACTCGAATGGATGTTTAGTATGGGTTTATCTAGGCTTCAGCTATGGAGCAATAAGAATCTGCTTAGATGACATTTCGGCATTAAAAAGTAACGCTTTTATCTAATTTTGTCGTTCACCAATTGAAGCACCAAAAATTTGGAAGATTATTAAAAAATCATATCAAGCTGAAGACCTTTCAACTCAACACTAAATAAAAATTGCATAGAATTTGTTAAGCAAATGTACTGAGACAAATTCTAGATATAATCTTATAGGGTGAATAATTGTATCTGGTATAATCCAATGTATTTTGGGATGAATAGATGAAAGATTCAGAGGCGCTTATATACATAGTTGCTAGTGTGGCGGAGCTCAGCTCTGTCTATGCTTTTATGGGAATCCGGTATGTTTCATATTCAGATATATCCCAAAGTATATTACGTATTGCAATAATAATATGTGGTGAAGAAAACGCTGTGACGCAATACAATATTCTATTACAAGTGTACTCGTAGAGGCCCTACGTAGCACATGCTACGTCATATGCTACGCATATTAATTAAGCACGCTATATTAAATATTAGCAATTGCCGAAGCTGAAATCAGCATGCTGTAATTTTAATTATCTGTTCGTTTATATCCCTGAAACTCGAGAACGATCGATTTGGGTAATTTCGATCTTGAACAGTGGAAGTGGTGGAAGTTAAGGAAGTTTTGCACGATGAGAAACAAAATAAGTAATGAAAAATATTTTTCATACATTTTTACGTTATTAATTCTACAGATATAAATAATAAAATATTTGCTTTGCCAAACATATTATACCTTGACATGAAGCAGATGGTTCCGTGGTGAGGACCGCACTTATATTCGATAAGACGGGGGTTCGAGTCCCAGCAGTGGGAACATGTATGCGCTGATGATGATGATAATGATGATACATAATTTTGACCTCACGTAACCACTATCTCTAAAACTAGAAGAGCTCTGTAACATAAGAGCCAGCGTTCCTTATTGAATAATTTATAAATATATAAATTGTCATAATAATAAATGTCGTTGTAATAAATTTACAGAAACTTTAAGTGTTATACTTTATATGAGGGAAAATGTTTCGTTCGTATAAGTCGTTGTGTAATTTAATACGAATATAATTCAATTTTATGACTTATGTAAACTCTATTGCTCGAGATGCTTAACTAGTCTTGAGTGGTAAATTGAAATGAAATTAGAACACAGTTTTGTAGCTTAATGTACTACGCCACACGTCTTTGATTAATGGCACTTACTATATAATTTTGAACCTTAAAACCCGTAAAATTAGGACTGTATTCGCTTTTAATATATAATTGTACATATTTTATAGAAGATACATCTTATGTAAACTGTTTAAGCTAAATAGTCTTACATCAAAGTAGTAAATAGCCTAAACAGCAAGTACCAAAAATCTATGACCGTGTCAACTATTGGTTAATCTCGATTGTTATTGTATGTTTACTATAGCGGCAACAGATATACAGCTTCAAAGAAAAGACATACAATCTTCGAATATTTTAATTGTCTAACTATCACGGTTCATGAGATAGATAGACGCCGAGTGATACACGGACGAACAGACAGACAGACGGACAGTAAAGTCTTTAAAGCACTGTTATACCCTAAGTGAACAAATAAAATGTCAAATATAACTTTATTATTGCATATGCGATGGTTTCACAATTTTTAATTTATATACTACTAGCTCCCACACGCGGCTTCGCCTCCGTATTGTTCTTACCTTTTAAATCTTCCTTGGAGGTCTATTCAGAATGCACTAAAACCAACATTATAAAAATAAAACTAGCCATTCTCAAGTTTTAGCGAGACTAACGAACAGCAATTGATTTTTATTTTATTTGATTTTTATTTTGTTTATCTCTTGCGTACTAGTACAATGTGAGGTAATTTCCTTTATTATTTTTCATCTGATTTAATTCGAACTATTATCCATTAATTCGAATCTTTGTAAAAGGCTCCGTACATCAGTGGAACCTTCTGGCTGTTTTTTCTCCCTAATGAGCTAACATTCTTGTCTTTACGACGCAATATTATAAAGGACTTTCAGGAAAGGAACTTGACAGTTTTTGGCCCTCAAACGTTTTTACTGCCAGATATGAGATTCGTCTTAATTATTTTTAGAGTGATACTAAGAACTTTGTTCCATTGTAGAATAGTGCAACATTAACGATTATTGTTTTTGTACGTTTAAATAGCAATATACATTTAAAAACTACAAAAAAAAGAATCGAAATGTTAAAAATCGAAACTTTGGAGAGTTGTCCTTTCAACTATTAATTGTTTGAAATATAGAAGTTAAATGCCGATTTTTTTGTTTGAATAAACACTATTTATTATATAGCATATAGATATAAACATAATCTTAACTAGTCTGAGAACAAGAAAACAAGAGCAGAAGTCTGACAAAGCAATTAACAACACCACGTAGTTTGAACTGAATTTTGCGCGACTGAAATAATTACTAGCCAAGTTAAAGTTTTATGCGAAAAGCATTCGTTCCTACACATGAGCCTACAGTTTCAGTTGAAGTGGACTTGTTTTTCGATCACGATTCGTGTCCTAGTTGTGATAAACGTATAAAAGTTTGGTCTGTCCAGAAAAGTTGGGGAATTCAATTGCACGTGTAAAATTCCGTGATATACAACATGTTGAGAATCGACAATGTTTAAAAGGTCACTATTACGCTATTGGACTTTTGTTACACTTATATAAACAAACTAATACTAATAACTTAAATAAAGTAATAACTATATAACTTAAATGACATAAATAATAACTCAATAAAATAAACAAGCACTAATAATAACTTAAATATAATAAACAAGCAATAATAACTTAAATAAAGTAAAAAATTAAATAAACAAACAAATTTACTGTTAGTTAAAAATAATGCGCAAAATATGAAAGTTCATCGTAATGTTGTTACCAGAGTCGTGAAAGCCTAACATTGAGATAAAATTTGCAAAAATATGACAACTAACCTCCCTTAACGTTGATGCTCCCAAAAGTAGGCAGGGTAGTGTCTGCGCCCGCCGAAACTTTAACATAATTCTTCGATGTATCACATTAAAACATATTTGACGTTTTGCTCCATGCCGTTCCGAGAGTTACATAGATATTAAATGATTCCACGCATGTCAAGTGTCCGCTAGTTCTAATCGTAAAACCCGATCAGTCCATTACTTGTGCAAATAAACTTTTATCTAAATGCTAAAGCTTTATGTTTACTATAAATCGATGAATGGTTATCAACGTATTTTTCTCATCAATATGTCTGTTACGTTTCATTTAAGTAGAACTGACTAAACAACAACTTACTAATGAATAAAGGTGCATTTTAAAGAAAAGCTAAACGGATAAACAAAGTGAAGTATAATTTTATCTTTATTTATTTATTTCAATTGAGTATTTATATAAAAAGCTAGTTAAATAGTTGACAAAAAAAACTAAATGTTTTTTAGTAATAAAATAATAATTTTATAATTATATGTTAATAAAACTTATATATTAATAATGCCTTATTATTTAATCGGTCGATGGCTCTCTGTTGGATATACAATGTTTTTTTTTTATAGATGTTTAATATTATTTATTCAATGGTGATAATAAGTAAATTTTTTGGAGAACAATGAATAAAATTTTTGAATTTTACAGTAATGTAATGTTAAACCGAAACTTGTATTGTATTAACTTGTAATGTATTCTAGCATATTTAGTTTGAAGGAAAAAAATTGCAGCATGTTTAACACCAATCAATAATTTTTTTTATAAAAACTAACTAAAATCAACTGCCGATTCACCTTCAGTGAATTTATGAAATAACAAAAACATTGACACTAAAAAGTTGCCTACAAGTTGTCAGCCTGTACTGTACTGATATCTTTAATACAGGTTACTGTGTCGGTCTTGAACCTTTAATTGTTTGATACCTATTTGTACTGCTACCGTGATGTACTTAGCTGTAAGATTAGTTTAGGTTAGGAAATTTAAACAAACCTTTAAAGCCTTTTCAAACCTAGTTGCATGTTACATACTGTCACATTATTATCAATAAATTATTACGTTATGTTTTGATTTCTGTAAGAATTTCACAATGATGATACTTATTTATCTATTGCATAACTGAAAATAAATTATTATCATTGTTGTTAATAACTCAAATTATTATCTGAACTTCGCCTAATCATAATAATATGTCTTCTCTAAACTATATAAAACAATGGCCTAAAGATTAAATTTTGTAATTGACACAGTTTTCTTCAGCTAGGCATGTCGTTTGCACTAGATGGTATTGCTATTGAGAAAATATCGATCCCCTAATGAACAGATTTTCCATTAGCATGCAAATTTTATTTCATTAAAACTTCCTTGGCCTGGTAGCAAACATACTATAAATGTTGTTTCATTGAATGGTTTTTAGATTAACCATATTACGCGAATATACATCACCTAATTTTCCTTTCCCTTTTTTAAGCAGAGAAAGGTTATACGCACACCCAAGGCATTCGGGATAACGCCCTGGGTTATTTCAGAGTCCGACTGCAATAGTGGACTAATTCTATATTCTTATCAAATATCTAGGAATTCGGTAATTTAGAATACTCGTAATATATGAAAGAAAAATATGTTAAAGATCTAATATAAAAGTTTTTATTTTTGAGGTGTTTAAAAAACATATTGTTTCCGAGTAATATAGACCTAAGACTTACCCTCAATATTCTGTATGGGCTCTCGGTCAAGAGACATACATCTCCGGAGTTCACCCTGTCTTGGGTGGTGAGCATCATTTGCATCTCTCCACCGAAATCACCCATCTTCTCTCGGCGTTGCCGGCGACGCCCGGTAAGGTTCCACAGCCAATCCTATAAAACATTCGTAGTGTATAGTCACGCTACTCTTAGCAAATTCTGTGAAAAATAGTGATATTGTGAAAAGGAAATGCTAGTAAACAATAATTATTCGACAAATTCGTTTAATAATAACTGATTTCATGTAGAATGACAATGGATAGTATTTTAATAATTGCAATGTTTCATTACACGTGGACGTTGTACGTGTTGCAAAACCAAATAATTATGTTTCCGTGATTCAATAAAATAATTAACCGTCATTTCATTTGTATAAAATAAACACCGTATTCTGATGATAACTTGCTATATATTTAGCATGTAGATGTGTTTAAATATATTATTATGGGAAACAATGAAACCGATTCAATATTATTACATCACAATTGAATCCCTATAATAGTTTGCAGCGCTGTTGAAACAGACGAATTTATTATCATGTGCTTTATTTGTATTTATATTTGAAATAACACGTCATTACACTCTATTAGTTAATTAATTTATGTAGGTAATAAATATTATCTTTCTCTACTTTAACTAATACCATTTCCAAAAATATTCAGTTTCCCTATCATGTACGCTGAACTTGCGACGTTTCTCTCACGGAACAAACGTTACAGCTTAATCCTATTAAAACGAACCTATAGTTTTTGGAAGAAGATCTCTAAGAAATTTTTATCAAAAATCTATTACGCAAATAGCAAAACGTTCACATTTGGTCACTTTGCTATAGGAAGAATAAATATGTAGAATAAGTACGTAAAGGGTTCTTTCGTATGCTTCCTCGTAATGGCGCTCACGAAACTTTGTATTGATCTCTATCCAAATTACGTTAGCTTATTCTTTCCTACCATTTTTCCTTGATTTTGCAGATTCCCGTTATCCAGAACTTCAATAATTGTTATGATCTCTCATTGCCTAAGATTGGTAGCACTAAGACACTTTGTTTTCAACATTTTAATATTGTGTACTCGTCGTGTCTATCGGTTAATTTTTTATAGCAGCTTTTTTACTATTTACTATTTAAGTGCTATTCAACTCTCGAACGCTTTATCCGAAAATATTAGACGCATTAGATGTGTTTGTGTAATGTTATTGTATTTTTTTATAGTTTATTATTGTAAACATATTTTATGTAGTCATTTGTAAATACGAATTGCAATACTTCCTTAAGTAGTAAATTTGTGGTGATTTTGGTAAATTTAGTACATAAGGGTTTTGTTCTTCTACCAAGATAGAAGATGAGACGTTGCGCACGTATTTACGGAAAAAAATTTCTTCCTCCGATGAATGATCTCATTTTAATTTCATGAGTTTAAGCTAAATTCTGTTTAATGTCGCGTGTTTTGGACATATTTTTTTGTAGACATCTCTTCTTTAAAATATACGCAAAAGTTGTAAAGTTGTTGTCTTCACTAAAATCTATTAATTTTCAAGATACGTGTGAACATGAACTAGATAACGTTATCAAAAATTTATTTTAATGAAATATCTTAATATCTAGGAATCTCCCACGGGAAGATAATCACCCTGTGTTAATGGACGATAGTAATGACTCACCATCAGGAGAACCACCAGCTCAGTTGCCCACTTTTAGATAAAGAAAGAAAAAAATAACTAACAAGCTTTATATTTATTTATAATACAATTCCACGATGTCGTTGTTCTGTCCTATTTTCTCTAAAACAACACCACATTGATCTTTTATGTAAATAGTTCCTCCCCGACAGACTTAATTCTCGCAAAAGTTATTGACCCTTCGCAGCAACAAAACTGATGTCTTTATATTTCCTTTGTTATTTATACCTTTTCTTTCTGTTACCTATTTCTCTCCATAAGAATATTCCTTGTATCTTATCTAAAAAGTTTAAAAATATTTCGAATTGGCCCACGGGTTCACGATTCTCACGCTAGTAACATATTTAGCGATTCATCTTAATGGATAAAACTTACTTTTGACTGAGGATAATATATGTTACATATTCTGTCAACAAAGACTTCAAATAAACGTCATCAAGAAAATGTTATACATAGCTTAAACAAAGTTAACGCAAAAACATCCACCTATAACAATCGCTGATGTTAAGCTGAAAATAATAACACGTATCCGCTTTACGCAACTGCTAATTGCTTTGTTGCGTTATTTGTTAAAAACGGATATCGATATTTTCCTTTAACTGACTGTTTTTACGGATTTCCACGGAACTGAGCAAATGAACAATTAGGAGTATGCAATTAAAACAGGATCGAAATAAAGTGAAACGAAGAAAGGCATAAAAATAGAAACAGAAAACGTAAAATAACCATTTTGTTCGCGATTTATGACGAAATACGCAGATTCATAACGGTTCGTCCTTTACAGATTAATTAATATTTGAAAAACTTGAACAAAAAAGCTCTGGAGGAGCGGGGGCGAGTTATAAATAAGAATAAAAATGCACCACAACACTCGAGATGCTTGTTATGCATATTTCACCCACAATATTAAAAAGTTCAACACTGTGAAGTACCAGCAAATCCATTCAACGATAATGTGACACATCACCAAACTATAACACCAGTTTATGTTTAAAGGACTTAAGGCTTTGTTATATTATATATAGAACACAAATTGGCAAAGAATATTAAAAATGTTTCTCTGCTGGATTCGTCCAATATAAGGGAACTTATAACTTAAGGATGTGATTGTTGGTGGATTAATTAAATAGTGTGCTACTGGTCACGACATTTAGATAAGTACCCATATTGAGTTCATCAAAAACCGACTTTCGATGCGGCGGCTATTTAAACAAAAGAAGCAAAATCAAAATCGGTACATCCGTTCGGTAGATACGATACCACGGACAGGGAGACAGACACATAGTCACGCCAAAATTATAACACGCAGTCTTTTTAGCGTCGCGAGTGACAATAACCTTATTATTCACGCTCACGCAACGTGACGTTGGTGATATTGTGCTGTTAAATGGGGGAAACGGGATGCAGGGAGTAAATAACAAAAAGTAAATAAAAAAGTATGAGACCCATTTCATCGTCACATGTTGCATAGCATTTTATTGACTGAATCCAAGATGAATCGAAAAAATTCCATGCGCAAATTTTTTCGTTCAATACTTTTTATCAAGGGAGTTTTTTATGCAGTACCCCTAGTACTACTAATGCCTACATGAACTCGCTTATATGCGTATTATAAATGTTTTGATCTTTATTTTTGAATGTCGGAGATGGATATATCGGTGACGGATATTAGTACCCACAACTTTATAATTATATACGCTATGTCAGATGTTGATGCTGATATTGCGGCTCTCTGCTTCATGTATATAAATTTAAACTCAAATATTCGTATATGTGTGGAGTTTTAAGAAATATTTCATAGTTTTATTATAATTATCGATCACAATTCATTAGCATTTTAAAGACGCGTAGAAAATTTTTAGCGACTTCACAGAGAGACTGTAAGAGTATGGGGTTGTAAAAGCATCTAATTCGTCAAATTATAAGCTCAACAAATAAAATCAAATATGAGAATAACTTAACGTGTTTTTTAAATTATAAATTAAAGTGTGTTTATTTTCTAAATCCACAAGAATATTCCTCATAGTGCATTAGGAAGGATGTAAAATAATATGATAAAAACTAAGTATAAAACAGATAATATGGGCATGGGAAACTTAAAATAAATATGAAAATAACGATTAATGATCATTTAATGAATTAATCCCTATTTTACATCCCTATCTTAACAGACTTTCCCAATATATTTTCCTAATTTGTTGTATATTCGTTATTTGTTCCCATTTAATAATATGGAATGGTACCTCCCCGAAGGGGACGATGGCGACAATTTTTCTAGAAATAAATGTTATATGCTAGGAAAAAACATTTGTCATATCTAAAATCTACGGATATAATTTCAATCTGTTAATAGAAAAACGTTGGTTATTCGTTATTTCCCTTATTTCCTTCGACTTGCAACACCTGGTACCGAGAATCTTCATAAATTCTTTCCCTATATTCCTTTGTCTCAAATGTCCCGTGGAATTGAATTTTCATTATCTACATTATATTCTTTGAAAACAACAAGCAAAACATCCAAGTCAAATTCATGAACATTTCTGATTTAATTTTTATGTCAAAACTCCCAAGAGTAATTTTGTGAGTTGATTTGTTTAGTTTACCAACCTAATCACCAGCAATCCAGATTTGCGTAAACAACACGCTGAATATTTATGAGAACCTGGTGTCTAAAATTGTGAGAATTTATAGTAACCGAAGCGAGATGTTTATTTAAAGAACGGTTAATTTTTATAGAAATATTCAGAACTTTGCCTGAAATATGTTATGTATAAAAATAACAACTTAAAATCTATTTATATACTACAGAGAGTTATTAAGTTCTATATATGAAGTTTTTTGAAAATGGTATTTAGAATAAGTATTAAATACAATAAACGGGACTAAGCTCTCAAAAATAAATGACGCATTCTTAAATATTCATTGGCACTCAGCCTGACTTTACGATGTTGTTTCACACGCTAGATAGAAGACGTTGAATATATTTTAGAAAACGCTTGCTATTCATAATTATCTACCTCGAAAGAGGCGTCTTACGTTTAAATTAAAAGTTATTCCCCATATGGACAGAACCCGATGTTAATAAACCGGAAAGAATGTATCGTACACGTACACTATCCAGTATTTTTCCAAGCTAATATTTATAAACTAAAATGACCTATATGGCCTATAACATACGGGAATTTCCGGGGTGACCGGCTATTGCCAAGTGTACCAGTGTAAAAAAAGGATTTGGCCCTAGCAATGTCTGCATTGAAGAATTTTGGACGTCAAGTTGTTCTAGAGGTACCAATTCAAATTCTAAAATTGGACAAACTATCAAAAGTTTATTATAAAACACAAAATAATCAATTGAATCGATTGGAAATCCACGGAGATATAGAGTAATAAAACCAAAAGTACTGAAGTAAGTAATAATTATAATTAAAAAAATAAATTTTCTGATTTACATTTACTCCTACACAGAGTACGTATACGTAAAGAAATGATTTAATCCCGCCGATCCTAATTAGGATACTAAAATAGACTTACGGAAGCACTGTAATGTTACCGATCCTTGAATAAGTTTTAATTTAATCTGTCCATTTATAGTGTCTAAATCGAGTTTAGAGATGTCGGTTACATACAAAAATACAAGTAAAGCTAATAGAAGCGTGTTAAAAAAACAGACGAATTGCGAAACCCATTCGTTTTTGGGAACGTTGGTAGAAAATTACACTTTTGAAGTAAAGAGAACACGTGTAACAGAGACTAGCCAGAGGCCAGTTAATTCAGTGAGCGACTAGTGTTCACGGAAATCCGTTCAGACGACTTGACACGTTTTATTTAGCTATAGCACACATTGCTGTAGCTAGCCGCCCACTACATTACGTATGTATCGCTAATTTGATTACGAACGTACTGCTTGTTGATTACACAGCGATTTGTGGCTAAGGGAAGCAGACGCACAATCAAGAGATATGCAAAATACATTATGGACCAACGACGCGTATTTACAATTATTGCGTTTATTATTTTCTATACTCAAATAGGAAGAACTACTATACTTACGTTTCAAAAGTCACACTGTCTGCAGCTCGTCTATTTGAAAATCGTTTAAAAATAGTTTGAGTGCGTGTCTTAATAAAACAAAACACTGAGTGATTTGTGAACACGCGTTTAATTAAGTGATATAATTGAAGCTTTAAATAAACAGTTTAATTACACATTTTTTGTAATAAATTAATAGTGCATTTCTTGTGAGGATGTTGAATAGTGGGTGAAGTGAAAATATAAATTATCGTCCTACCACATTGTCTGTTCAATAATATCTCTGGACTTAAATATTATACGCTTAATTCATTACAATCTTGTAAGATTCTGTAGTGGACATTAACTATACGTGAACTGTAAAGATTCGAATCGAGAGTTCGGTGTTCAATCCCAAGTAGACACAAGACTATTTTATTTTCGTATATGTATATTTTTTCCACTTTTATTTAATCGCACCGAGAAAAGTGAAATCGAGGTTCATTTTTTTTTTATTTTTATTTTTTTTTTTTCTTTCTACAAGATGTCCAAATGTGGTATTTGTCTGTTGCAAATTAAAGACGCTAAGGGACCGCAATGCTGCAAATGTTC